>NC_046662.1:37525675-37554162 GCF_010883055.1 Belonocnema kinseyi | reverse complement strand
TTTACTTTTAATTTTTCAAATTCGATCTTGATACTGATTTCACTTCATAAGCATCAGGAAAATTATATAATTGCCATAGAGGTATTCTAGAGAAAAAATAAACTTTTATTGTTCCTGAATATTTTTATTGCTTTTGAAATAATTCCAGAAAATTTTAGTTTTCACAAAATTAATGATTATATATTCAATCATTTCAAACCAAGAAGAGCTATAAACTATTACTTTCATTGAAACATTCAAATAATTTTCCCTTTAAATATTTTTTAAATTTGAACTTGCCTTTGTTTAAATTTAATTAATTATAAGCTTTTAAATAATTCTAGATAATATGAATTTTATCAGAATCGCTTTATAATCAGTTAATGAGTTCAAAACATAAAAATCATTTATTAATTATTTTCATTTAAATGTATGTACATATAATTTTAAAAATTGAATATTTTAAAATTTGAAAAGACATCAGTTATAATATTTTGATTTTTAAAATCATAAAAAAAACTATTTTTTCAGATATCTAAATTTTGGCACAACAACATCTTAGAAAATAGTATTTAAGATACAAATTGAAAATTTTTTAATTTATAAATTTATTTAAAAAAAAAAATTTTTTCTACTACAAAAAATGAATTTTCGACAAATAAAGATTTTTCACTCAAGAAATAAATAAAATTTTATTTAAATTGATAAACTTTAAAGCCAGAAGATGAATTTTCTATAAAAAAATTGAATTTATAAACCAAAATATGACTTGAAAAAAATCAATTTTCCACGAAACTAAAGCACTTTTACCCAACAAACCAAGAAAATTATTTTTATGCTAAAAAACGAGAATTTTCAATTAAAAAAGATAAAAATAGAAAAGTTAGATTTCCTGTTAGAAAATTAAGTTCAAACAAAGAAAAAAAGTCTTTTCGACTAAACATTTACATTTTTAACCAAAGATATGCCTTAATCAAAATAATAAATTTAGAAAAATGTAATTTAACTTTTATCCAAGTAGTTGAATTATCAATTTAAAACATTATTTTTTAACAAAATACTTAAACTTTTAGTCGAAGAAATGAAATTTTAACTAAAAATATAAATTAAAAAAAAAAATTAATTTCTTAACAAAGTGATTCATCAAAATTTGGCAAACCAAATTGTTGAGTACAATCATCAATAAAATAAATATTCAAAAAAATACTTGATTATCCCTTTAAAAAGATTTCAGTTGACTTTTCACGAATATTAATAATTTTGTTTAAAAGTCATACTTTTTGATGAAAAATTCTGCTATTTTGTTGAAAATTTAACTATTCCGTAGAAAATTTACTTTCTCTTTAAAATTTATATTTGGGTGTTGAAAAATAAACTGAAATCTTTTTTCAGTGAAAGTTCAAGTTAAAAAAAGGTCTTTTTTCATTAAAAATTAATTGGCTTAAGTTCAAATTTCATCTTTTGTTGATAAAAATGCAACTATTCAGCAGAGAATTCCAATATTTCGTAAAAAAAATTCTTTCTTATCAATAATTCGTCTTTTTGGATTGAAAATTCCATATTTTTTGTAGAAACTGATCTTTTCAACAGAAAATTCTACTTTGTTTGAAAATTTGTCTTTTTGGTTTATAAATTCACGTGTTTTCCTAGAATTTTAATTTTGATTGAAAAAATGAAACTGTTTGGCTTAACTTAACAATCTTATTAAAAATTCATACTTTTTGGTTAGAATCTATTTTTAGAGAAATTTAATTTTGAAAATTTATGTATTTTTTTAAAGCTCTTCTTTTTGTGTAGAAAATTATTCTTATTTCTTGCATGTTTAAAGTTTTGGTTGAAAATTTAACTATCTTGTTAAAAATTCATCTTTATTGAGTTGAAATTTTTTTTCGCTAAAAAATAATTTTTTCCGATTAAAAAATGCATTGTTTTATAACAAATTCGACTTTTTATCTTCAAAACTGTACTCTTTTGTTGAGTACTATTTGGTTAGAAATGCAACTATTCACGTAAAAATCTAATTATTTTTAAGAAATTTAACTATTTTCTTAAAATCATAATTTTTGTTCGAAAATTCATTTGTTATGGTTTTCAATTGAAAATTTTTTAAAATTCATTTTTATCAAAGAAAACGGAATTTTAAAAAAAAACTTAATTTTTATACCAAAAAGATGAATTTTCAACCAAATGACCGAATTTTTAAACTAAAAGGAATAAATTTCAATCAACAAAAGTTACATTTTTAACAAAATAAATGAATTTTTTAGAAGACAGTTGAAGTTTAAATGACAAAATTAAAAAAGAAAATTCAACCAACAAGATTAATTTAATACAAAAATAAAAACGAATTTTCAAACCAAAAATTGAATTTGAAACTGAAAAAGATCTATTTTTAGCTAAAAAACGTTAAGTTAAATTATCGGTAGGAAGAATTAATTTTTAACTGAAAGCAACAAAAAAACCGAAATTTTCAACCAAAAATATGAATTACCAACAAAAATGATAAATTTTCGAACCAATCGAAAACCAAACAAAGATTTTTTTATTCAAGAAAGAAACATAACTTCATACAAATTGTTGAAGTTTGTAGATAAAACACGAATTTAGCATTTAGAATTTCTAACTTATTAATTTATTTTAAACAAAACAAAAATGTATTTTTTACTGTAAGAGATGAGTTTTTATCAAAACACTTGAATTTTCAACCAAATTGATTGAAAAATAATGTTAAATTCAAAAAGACGAATTTTCTCTGAAAAATTGAATTTTTAAACCAAAATATGACATTTCAGCAACAAATTAATTTTCCATACATTGTTACCCAACGAATATGAAATTTCAAAACAAGAAAATTAGTTTTTTACTAAAAAAGGAGAATTTTTAACTAAAAATATAAATCTTAAAAAAAAACAATTATTTTTTAACAAATCGATTCAACCACATCTTTCAAAGAAAATAAATGAGTAGGAAAAAAATATGACGATTTTTTTAAACCAAAAAGAATGCACTCTTAACAAAATAGTTGAATTCTTTACCAACTAGTTGCATTTTTAACCAAGAAAGATGAAATTTTGGTTAAAAGAGGTGAATTTTAAAATAAAGAAGACAAACTTTTAAGAAAGACGTTTAATTAAAAAAAAACAGTTGCATTTTTATTCAAGAAAGATGAAATTTTTTCTTAAACAAATTGTAACCAAAAAATATGATTTTTTAACAGAACAGTTGAATTTTGGTAAAAAAAATAAAAATTCTACTAGAATAGGTCAATTTTTAGATCTAAATCGAAAACTAAAAAAAAAGAGCTGAATTTTCATACAAAAAGATTTCAATTGACTTTTTAAAACAAAATTAGGCATTTTAAACAAAAAGTATATGTTTTATGAAATAGTTTCATTTTAAACAAAACAGTTTCGTGTTGTCCAAAAAAGATGCCATATTTATATTGAAAAAGATGAAATTTGAAATCAAAAAGACAAATTTTCAGAAAAAATTATTTTCATCCAAAAAAAGTTTTCAGTTGACTTATCAGCAACAAAATATGAGTTTTAAACAAAAGGTTAATGTTCTACGAAAAGAGCTGCATTTTTAACCTAAAAATTTAATAATTTTCTTGAAGAGACAAGGTCCGTCCACTCAGCGCCGCCACCAAGGCAAATTGAAAAATGGAATACGCCATATTTTTTTGCTTTTTTTTTGCTCTATAAACTTTGGAGAAAAGGGTGGTGGCGCTAGCAGGTCTTCCACTCACACCGCCACCCAGTGGGCACACAATTTGGCTACGTCTTTACGACATCGTTACGACATCTTTACGACAATTTTACGAGAACTTTACGACATCCTATGTCCCTGTCGTTTCGGTGTCTTTGCGATATCGTAAAGACATCGTCAAATCATACGACTTATTTGCGATATCGTAAAGACACCTTAACGACATAGACATAGGATGTCGTAAAGTTGTCGTAACGATGTCGTAACGATGTCGTCAAGACGTCGACAAGTTCTGTGCCCACTGGGCACCTACGAAAACTCACTAAAAATTATTATAATGAGATGAACGATTAATGGAGGTTTTTTTTGCTTTTTTTGCTCTCTGATGACATATATTACGTGTCCCAAAAACCACCCCTAAGACATACATACCCCTCGTGACCAAAAACGTTTTAAAAATTGGGAGACCATCTTAAACAAAGTGAAATTGATTTAGAACTCCAAATTAATTACTTTAAATTTGAAAATTTTCCTCTAATTATAGTTTTTTCCAAAAATACCCTTTTAGGTGAACGTATGCAGCGGAACGTATATGTGTATGAAAAAAGCATGAAAAATAATAGAACTTAGAAAACAGTGTTAGTTGATAATTTTTCGCTCATTTCTGCTCTCCGATTATACATAACACTTTCTCCAAAAACTACCCCTAAGTCATATATTAGTTCCAAATCATTTTTACATTGTTCAAGGTAGTCTTCCAAGTTTTAAAAAGTTGTTGTTCACGAGGGGTAGATTTGTATGGCTTAGGGGTAGTTATTGGGGAACGTATTATATATAATCGTAGACCAAAAAAGAGTAAAAAAATACCAACTAACACTTTTTTCCAAGTTTCATTATTTTAAATGTTTTTTTCATACATATATATTTTCTGCTGCATACGTTTACGTGAAAGGGTAGTTTTAAAGAAACTTATAATGACAGGGATTTTTTTAAGTGTCATGTAAATAATTTGGAGTTCTGAATCATTTTCACATTGTTCAAGGTGGTGTTCCAACTTTTAAAACGTTTTTGTTCACGAGGGGTAGGTATGTATGACTTAGGGGTAGTTTTTGAGGAACGTATTATACATAATCAGAGAGCAAAAAAATATGAATTAAAAGTGTTTTCTATTTTTTATTATTTTTAATGTTTTTTTCATACATATATATTTTCTGCTGCATACGTTTACGTGAAAGGGTATTTTTAAAGAAAATTATGATGAGAGGGAGGAATTTTTTAAGTGTCATGTAAATAATTTGAAGTTCTAAATCATTTTCACATTGTTCAAGGTGGTGTTCCAACTTTTAAAACGTTTTTGTTCACGAGGGGTAGGTATGTATGACTTAGGGGTAGTTTTTGAGGAACGTATTATAAATAATCAGAGAGCAAAAAAATATTAATTAAAAGTGTTTTCTATTTTTTATTATTTTTAATGTTTTTTTCATACATATATATTTTCTGCTGCATACGTTTACGTGAAAGGGTAGTTTTAAAGACAATTATAATGAGAGGGAATTTTTCAACTGTAATGTAAATAATTTGTAGTTCTAAATCATTTTCACATTGTTCAAGGTGGTGTTCCAACTTTTAAAACGTTTTTGTTCACGAGGGGTAGGTATGCATGACTTAGGGGTAGTTTTTGAGGAACGTATTATACATAATCAAAGGGCAAAAAAATATTAATTAAAAGTGTTTTATATTTTTTATTATTTTTAATGTTTTTTTCATACATATATATTTTCTGCTGCATACGTTTACGTGAAAGGGTAGTTTTAAAGAAAATTATAATGAGAGGGAATTTTTCAACTGTAATGTAAATAATTTGTAGTTCTAAATCATTTTCACATTGTTCAAGTTGGTGTTACAACTTTTAAAACGTTTTTGTTCACGAGGGGTAGGTATGTATGACTTGGGGGTAGTTTTTGGGAAACGTATCATACATCATTGGCTACAAAAAAATAAGCAAAAAAATATCAACGAACCGTGTTTTCTAAATTGTATTATTTTTTATGCTTTTTTCATACGTTGATATGTTCTGCCGCATACTTTGCGCGGAAGGGTAGTTTTTAGGGAAATTATAATAAGAGGTAAATTTTTAAATCTCAAATATTAAATTGGATGCCCTAAATCATGTTTACATTCTTGATAGTGGTTTTCCCTCTTTTGAAACGGTTTTGATCACGAGGGGTAAGTCTGTAAGATTTAGGGGTAGTTTTTTGGGAAACGTTATATATATCATCAGAGTATTGTTGAGTCAAAAATTCAGATCTTTTCCTGGAACATTTAAACTTTTGCTTAAAATTCATAGCTTGTTGCTGATAAGCCAACCGAAATCTATTTTGGATTACAAATGGATTACGCTAATTTATAGGTGGATTATTCTGGATCAGAAGTGGATTATTTTGGAATAATTGGATTACTTCAAGTTAATTAGATTATGTGGATGAAAAGTGGATTAATACGCATTATAATTGGATTAAGATGGATTACAAGTGAATTAGGTTGGATTATTCTTAATAGTGTAACGATTACTCTGGATTATAAGTGGATTACGTTAGATTATAGGCGCATTATGCTGGGTCACAAGGGAATCATTCCGGAATAATCGGATTACTTTAAATTAATTAAATTATGTGGATTCAAAGTAGATTAATGCGAATTACAAGTGGATTAATATGGATTACAAGTCAATTTTTGCTTGGGTTATAAGTGGATTCTGCTGGAATACAAGTAAATTATTCCGAAAAACGTGGATTACCATGGAATACTGGGATTACTTCGAATTTCTCGGATTACAAGCGGCTTACTCCGGTCGATATTTGGATTACACTAGATTACCAGTGGATTAGACTCTAGATTACAAGTGGATTACTCTGAAATACTATATTTACTCTGAATTACTTAAATTGAATGGGTGTCAAGTGATATGCTTCTGATTATAATTGGATTACTCTAGATTACAAGTGCATTACCCTGAATTACTACGTTTCGCTAGTGCACATTCCACAGCCCAAAAAAAAGTAAGAGTTTAGGCAGGTCAGATTAGCCAATTCCTATGTATTTTGAGCCGCTAATTCCGAATCCTAAATCGGAATACCAAAGATAGCTCTTGTTTTTTTCTTAACCTCATAGAATTTTTTTTCGTACATTTGACAGCCCCACAAAAGAGTGGGCGTTTCGACGGAAGAGACTAGTCAATTCTTACCTATTCTGGGTTCGGATTCAGCGACCCCGAATATGTAAGAATTGACTGGTCTGATCCGTTGGAACATAATGTTATTTTTTTTGCGGGAATGTGAAATGTACGGGAAAATTTCTTTTTGAGGTGAATAAATAAATAAAGTTTGAACCAAAAATGGAATAGGAAATTTTTAGGATAAAAACTGCGATAAAGAAAACTTTGAAAAAGACTAATGTGAAAAAAAGTTGATAAATTTTCAACCAAAAAAAAAGAATTTTCGATCAAGAAAATTAATTCTTTACCAAAAAAAAACAAACAAATTTACAACTTATCCAAGAAATAGAATAAAGTTTTAACCGAACATAAAATAGTTAATTTTTGAGATTTAAAAAAATCATTTTTAACAATGAATAAATAAATTTTGTACAAAGTTAATAAATTTTAAACCAAAAAAAAAATAATTTTTAAACATTAGGATCAATATTCTACCAAAAAGGCCAATTTTAAAAAATACATGAGTTTTCAACGAAGTTATTTAATTTTAAAGTCAAAAAGTCGAATTATCTACAAGAAAATTAAATTTTTAACCAAAGAGATGAATTTTCACATAAATTGATGTATGTTTTGCTCAGAAAGACGATTTTTTAACAAATACAATCTTGGGAACTTTTTTAACTGCGCTTGCGTCGCGTCGAGAACCCGGTTGGTCACTGTTAGCGCGCTGATTTTGAATTACATAATCCTAAATTCGAATTTTGAAGTAACAGATACAAATATATTGCAATGTCCATGCTAAAAACGTTATTAATTCTGACTTCATCAAAATATATTTTCTTTAATTTAGCATTTTAAATTTTTCGAAATGTTAAGAAAAAGTTCATACAAAGTTTCAGTTTGAAGAAAAATATTCGTTTTAATATTATAAATATGATTTGATTATTTGTATACGATATTATATATTTTATAATATTAATACAATAATTAATTAGTAATTGTAATTCAGGTCTTATTAAAATTATTAGAAAAATATAGTGTATAACATTTATTAGTGCAGTAATTAATTATTCTAAATTCATTTTTGGTAATTTTAGTGATTTCATGTTTGGGTCACACTGTCGGAAATAAATTAAAATTTAATTTTAAAATAGGACAGAGACAAGATTAATCATTGAAAAAAATAGAAATGATTCATTTCTCTGAACTCCAAATTCATAACCTCTTTTTCATTAAAATCTAATTTTTTGTATCTGTCAGTACAAACTGCTATTTTAGGATTAGGTAAATTCTATTTGGGCATTTCTAAATCATTATTTATTGTAAATATTAAATCTAAATATTCATATAATTCAAAATCAGCGCGCTAATAGTGACTTATCGTGTTGTCAGCGCCACGCAAGCGCATTTTAAAAAGTTACTCAGATTGGGGACACTGCCTAGGAATAGTGCGATGATCTGTTGGCAGTATTGCCAACTTTTCATAAGCTCCAGACAGGGTTAACTCCTATAGAGGAAATGGCGAATTTGTAGGACTTGGGTGCGGGGTATAAAAGTTTTTTAAAATGGATTAAATTACTTGTGCAGTGAATGGCTGTGGTCGTAAAAAAAAGATAAAGAGGTGATAGGACATAGGTTTTTAGCGCGACGATTAATAGGCCTATAATGGGTGGCGGCCACTGGAAATGCCGAGTTGCAGAAGTTAACCTATGAAACCACAGTTTCTGAAAAACAAAAGGGCAAAATGAAGTTAATGAAAAACCAGGAATGAGAAAGAGCATGCTAATTATCATTAATTTCTCATTTTGCGTTTCTCATTTAGTTCATTTTGTTTTTATTCTTTTTTTGGCAATTATTGTAGAATTCAATACATGTAGGGAAGAGGGAATATACATATTTGTGCATCAACACATGCAGACTTATATAGTTCTCCTGCCAGTGGTAGAGGGCGCAAAATATCGGCATTTATTTTTCACGTAATTGTGCCCTGTCGATGCTATATCCTGCAAAGGAACTTTAAAGGACAATGAATACTATTATAGATTAATTGATTTTTAAAGTAATTTTATTTGATCAATAAAATAATCACAGTAATACAAATTTAAACATTGTATTATTCTAACCCTAATCTCAAAACTGTTATTATTTAACTTAACCCTCCAAGATTTTTGATTAGATCAATCCTAATAGTATGTTTGACACACTAGTACGGGCAAAAGGAGTAAAGACAGGGTATTCAACTTGACCATTTTAGAGTGTCGATTTGATCATCCCTGGTACTCAGGCTGATTCTCTGCAGATTGTCAAGTTAATAATGAAGTGCGAATCTCTTTGACTATGAACAAAAAATTATGGATTGCACATGATACTTTCTGGAAGGTCAAACTGACCATTTAAATTTAGACAGTTTGACTATCTATGTGGCTTCGTGTAGCAGAAAATTTCTCAACTCGTGGTGGATCTAAGCTTGTTTGGATGGGTATTTACTATCATTTCAGGTATGCTTTTGTAAGCACTTGTTTTCGAAGAACGTACGCGACGTAATCGTTCGTACTAGATTGTTAGAAAGAGTCTTATCAGATGAGCATATCAGTGAAACGGAAACGCTAAACGCAGTTCGCATTCCTATTCATTGAGAAGCTTTGAAGTTAGAACCTTGTTATCTTTCATATGGTTTTCATCGAAAACTACGCACAGCAGTATTACTACGGAGATATCAATTACACTTTGCTTGTTACTTCGATCAACATCAGCGATCATTTGAAGAAGTCACGTTGTCCACGTGTCCACACGTGTCCGTCTGTTTATCTAGTTGCAATTTAATCGCGCATGTCATAATTTTATTCTTTCGAAAGCATTCAAAGTTTGTTTAAGAAATAGCGGTCAATGCACGCGGGGATTTACGCATCTGGATTTGTATTTCCTAGTGTTAAAAAGATAAACAATTTACAATTTTACAATAACTAGTTAAATTTAAATTTACAATTAGGAAAATTATTTTCAGCCAAAAAGAAAAAATATTTTTCAATAAATTTGTTAGAGCTGCAACCGATAAAAGAAACTTTCATCAAAAGAGTTGGATTTTGGACGAAGAAAGTGACTTTTCAACAAACTAGTGAAACTTGCAAAACAAGAAGACGAATTTAAAGCAAAAATGTTAAATTTTGAGTTCTGAACCAAAAATATAATAGTAGACTTTTCAATCAGAAAGAATGAATTTGGAACCAATCAAGATAAAATTTCTACCAAAAAATATGACTTTTCTACTAAACGATGAGATTTTAATCTAAAAAGCCAAATTTTCTATTTAAAAAGGCGAATGTTGAACAAAACAAACATAAAATAAATTTTCAATAAAAAATGGAATATCTAATTTTTCATTAAGGCCATGTAACGAGTGGGTCACGTGACCAGATTCCTACATTACCACTACTTTTTTTATTTCCTAAATTATTTTCATACGAAGCGCCAAATCGAGTTGAAAATTTGGGATAATAAATAAGAAGTACTAAGAAAGGTGGGTCTGCTCCTACATTTTAATAATTATAAAAAAGCAAAAAAAATTATTTACAACAAAAAACTTTTTTCATAATTATACAAATTTAGGACCAGACCCACAATTCTTAGTGCTTTTTGTTTAGTATCCCAAATTTTTAACACGATATGGCGCTTCGTGTGAATATAAGTTAGGAAATAAAAAGTGTCGGTAAGGTAGGAATTTGGTCAGGTGATCCACTCATTACATGGCCTTAAAAAAATAACTTTCGACACAAAAAAAGTGAACAAAATTGTTGAGTTTTCAGCCAAATCGTTGCAATTTTCACGGAAAGAAGAAACATTTTCAAACCAAAAATACGAATGTTTATTTACATATTTACGCGTCTTCATTATTATTTGCTAATATTGAAAAGATAAATAATTTTAAATTTTACAATAAAAAATTTTAATATTAAGAGCTTTTCCCTTTTTTTAAAAAATGTGTTGGGCACTGGAACCTCTATTTTTGAACAAGCATGACTCGAGGTTCCAGTGTTTAATTTAATCAATTGCAGGATTTCTATCTTTGCACCCTTTTTAAAAAGAATTCATCTTTTTTACCTGCTTAAAAAAGACTTTCCCTTTTTTCGTTTTTACGATTAAATTTGAACATTATTAATAAAACCCAACAGGGAAATACTAATATTTTTGATTAAAGAGACCGCTATTATATTGTTGAATCAGAATTTATCTCTTTTGGTCACAAATTCCAATATTTGGTTCAAAATTAAACAATTTTTGAAGAATGTCATTAGTCTTTGTTAAAAATTCAACTGTTCTATTGAAATTTCTCCTTTTTCTAGTGAAAATTTAACTATTTTAATAGAAAATTTAATTTTGGTGAAAATTCAAGTCCTTTGATGAAATTTCGTATTTTTGTATTATTGTCAGGTTGAAACTTAATTTTTGTACATAATCTTTCATTTTTAATTAAAAATTAATTTTATTTTTTATTTTCTTGTTTTCAACATTTGTCTTTTTGGATAAAAACTTTGTGCTTTTGGATTAGAATCGCATTTTTCAGTAGAAAAATCATCTTTTTTTTGTAGAAAATATATCTTGTTCTATTCAAAATTAATTTTTTTCTGATTGGAAAGTCTACTATTATATTTTTGGTTCACAATTCATCTGTTTTAGTTAAAAATTTTAATATTTAGTAGAAAATTAAACAAATTTGTTAGAAAGTCATTCTACTGTTTTGTTGAAAATTGTTTTTTTTAGTTAAAAATTAATTTTTTACATACAAATGTAGCTATTTAATTTTCAATTAAAAAAAATAAATCTTCTGTTTGCTGTATTCAATATTTAGATCGAAAACTCTTTTTGGGTTCAAATCTCACTGTTTAGTAGAAAAGTCATTTTTTTGGATATAAAATTTATCTTGTTCGGTTCCAAATTAATTTTTTCTAATTGAAAAGTATACTATTATATTCTTGGTTCAGAATTGAAAATTTAAATTTTTTTATGAAAATTCGTCTTTTTGGTTTGAAAATTCATCTTTCTTGGTTTAAATTGCAACGATTTGACTGAAAAATCAACTGTTTTCTTGAAAATGTTTTTTTTTGGTGGCTAAATATTATTTTTTACATGAAAATTTAGCTGTTACTTTTTTAGTAGAAAATTCATCTTGTTTGGTTGCAAATTACTGTTTTCTAATTGAAAAGTCTATTGTATTTTTGGTTCGAAATTCATAGTTTTTGGTCAAAAATTCAACTGTTTTCCTGAAATTCCTTTTATACGTTGAAGATGTAACCAATTTTTTGAAAATTCACTTTTATTCTTGGTTAAAAATCAAGTTTTCTAACTGTAAATTTAACAACTCTATTTGTATAAATTTTTAGTGAAAAATAGAGCAGTAGATTTTCGTCGAATATCCGTATATTTTGTTGAAATTTGTTCTTTTTTCGTTGAAAGTTAAACTGTTTTCCTAAACAATAATTTTAGCATTTAAAGATTTTTAGTTGAAATTGCCTTGATTGAAAATTAGTTTATTAAACTGAAAATTGGACTATTCCAGTTTTGATTAAACATTGATCGGTTTGAGTTGAATATTCAACCATTTTGTGAAAAATTCGTGACAATTCTACAATTTAGTTTACATTTTTTTCTCTTTTGACTATAAAACCTTTTTAGATGAGAATTTTAAATATTTTCTTAAAAATTCCTTTTATCGTATAAAAATTTTAATATTTTGTGGAATAATCGCTTTTTTTGTAGTTGAAAATTAATTTTCTTAGCTGAAAATTTAAAAATTTCAGTTTAGTCTGTAAATTGATCGTTTTTAGTTGAAAATTAAACTATAGCTTACATAAATTGTCTAAACAATTTTTTAAAGTTTTTATTAACTTTCTCTTAGGACAGAGTTAGAAAGTCGCGGTTTTTTCGAATTTGTCAACTTGTTTGAAATTTTTGTAGTTATAGTGAAGCAGGAAACAATTAGATTTGACCGAAATAATTGTTTAAACAATTTATTATTATTTACAATAATATTCTCTTATAACAGTGCTAGAAAGCTGCAGTTTGTTAAAGAAATTTCACTATTTGTTAATTTTCAAGTCAGAGTGATGTAATTATTAATCCAAGTTAACGAAAATATTTATTTAAACACTCAATTATTATTTTGAATAATACTATCTTGAAATAATGCCACAATGTTGCGAGTTTTCTGAAATATTCAACTATTTGCACTCAGTGCGATTTTCGAGCCATTTTTTTATTTTGATTTGGCTTTTAAGTTGTAAAAGATTAATAAATAAAAAATGAGGAAAATAATTTTCTTAAAAAATTCTTTCTTTTTTTAAATACATTTTTTCTGAAATAAAGAATAAATATTCAAATATTATTCACACTTTCTCTATGGATCATATTAAATAAAAATATTCTTTGCAGTAGTTACGGAGAGCATTTTTGTTTGAATTAATATAAGTATTTATTATTTGATCCTAAATAAAATGTGTAAGAAAAACTGAAAAAATATAACGATGAAAATAATAAGAAATTGACAAAAAAATTACATGAAAATTTAAGAATTGTTGACAAACAGCTGAAAAATTCAAAAAAATATGCCGTTTCTAATATTTTAAGAACAAATTTATATAAATAAATAAATTGTTCGAAAAATTTAGTTAAAGTAGAATGTAGTGTTTTATGTATTAGAAAGAATTTGTAATTAATAAATTGACACAAAATGTGAATTAGCGCTAGGAGCTCGGAAAACCCAATTGTTTACTTATGGGGTTTTTTGGGATCCTATAAAACAGGCTTATGGGGATGATATTTGAAATAATAATTATTCAGTTTTATTCAATACCTAATTGTGAAGGAAACTGTTGAGTTTTGACTCGATTCACCTAACATTGACGATTCTGAATGAAATTTACAAAAACGTCTTTTTTTCTTATGGAGAGTACGTGTTTGCATGGGGCTTGCGGAACCCCCTTATTTATTATTTTTAAAGGCATTTTTTTTCGTATTCAAAAAAGCTTGAGGGCCCGGAAATTTGTTTGAATCCATACCAAAATAAATTAATTTTCTTTCTTAAATAATATTTTAGTGGTGGCTTAAGCCCCATGAAGTTTAACACGTATTTCCCATAAAAAATACGTTTCTGTCAATTTTGTTCAGAATCGTCAATATTATCTGAATTAAGTTAAAATTCCACCTTTCTCTTCGCAATCAGTTTTTGGCACAATTATGAATTTTCGCTTCTAAAGAAATATAAGCTGTTTTTAATACATAAAATATTACTTTATACTGTAAAATACATGTTTATATAAATTGTTTAAACAATTTGTTATTGTACTTAGCAAATTTTCTCTTACAATAAAGGTAGAAAGTCGCGTTTTTTCAAAAAAATTTCATTTGTCAAATTTTCAATTCAAATAAGATAATAGTTGAATAATTTGAAGGAAGATAATTTTTTAAACATTTTATTATTATTTTTAATAATAACTATCTTGTTATATAGTAATAATAGATAGTTGCGGTTTTTTCCGAAATTTTCAACTTTCTTACACTTTTTATTTTGAGTGATGCAATAGTTAATGTAGGTTAATAAACATTATTTTTTAAATAAGTTATTATTGTTTATAACCTTTATAACCTTTTCCTATAGTTATTCTAGATAGTTTCGGTTTTTTCTAAAGAATTTAAATTCTTTCATTTTGTACTTAGAGTGAGGTAATAAATAATTAGATTTAACAAATATAATTGATTAAATAAATTATTATTGTTAATAACTATCTTCTCTTATATTGATGCTAGGTAGTTACGGCTGAAATAAATTATTATTGTTATCAACAATTTCTCCTATATTGGTGTTATGAAGTTGTGATTTTTTCTGTACATTTTCAACTTTTTGTCCACTTCTTATTTTGAGTGAGCAATAATGAATGCAAGTTAACAAAAAATATTGTTTAAATAATTGATTATTGTTTATAACTATCTTTTCCTATATTGATTCCAAGAAGTTGCGGTTTTTTCTGAAAATTTTCAACATTTTGTCAACTTTTTATTCATAGTAAGGTAATAATTAATTAGGTCCAACACATCTAATTACTTGAATAAATTATAATTGTTAATAACTTTTTTTCTATATTGATGCTAGGTAGTTACGGTTTTTTTCCTGCATTTTTTTTTACTTTTATCCACTTTTTACTTTTAGTGGAGTAGTAATTAATGTTATTTAACAAAACTGAGTTTAAAAATAATTTATTATTGTTTATAACTATCTTCTCCTATATTGATGGTTAAAAAATTGCGGTTTTTTCTGAAAATTTTCAACTTTTCTTCAACCATTTATTTAGATTGAGGTAATAATTAATTAAGTTTAACAAGTCGCATTGCTTAAAAAAATTCTTATGCGGTGTTTTCTGAAAATTTTTAACTTTTTGCCAATTTTTTACTTAGAGTGAGGTAATAATTAATTAAGTCTATAAAATATAATTCCTTAAATAACTTAATATTGTTATCAACTATCACCTCTTATATTGATGCTAGAGAGTTGCAGTTTTTTCTGAAAATTATCAACTTTATATCAATTTTTTATTTGGAACAAGGTAATAATTAATTAAGTCTAAAAAGTCTAATTGCTTAAATAAATTATTATTCTTAATAACTACCTTCTCCTAAATTGATGTTAGGTAGTTGACGTTTTTTGCTGAAATTTTTAACTTTTTGTTCACTGTTAACTTATTGGGGTAGTAATTATTGTAATTTTATAAAAATTATTGTTTAAATAAATTATTATTGTTTATAACTCTCTTCTTTTATATTGATGCTAGGAAGTTGCGTTTTTTTCTAAACATTTTTTACTTTTTGTCAATTTTTACTCAAAGTGAGCTAATAATTAAGTGAGGAAAATTTAATTGCTTAAATAAATTATTATTGTTATTAACTATCGTCTCTTATATTGATGCTAAGAAGTTGCGGTTTTTTCTGAAAATTTTCCACTTTTATCAATTTTTTACTTAAAGTAAGGTAATAATTAATTAAGTCTAGAAAATATAATTGCTTCAATAAATTATTATTGTTGTTAACCATGGTCTCCTGTATTGGTGCTAGAAAGTTGCGGTTTTCTCTGAAAAGTTTGAACTTTTTTCCACTTTGTAGTTAGATTATAGTAATAAATAATTAAATCTAACAAAACTAATTACTTTAATATATTATAATTGTTAATAACTATCCTCTCCTATATTGATGCAAGGCAGTTGCGGTTTTTTTCAAATTTTTTTTTACTTTTTGTCCAATTTATATTTTTATTGGGGTAATAATTAATGTTATTCAACAAAAATTATTTCTTAAATAATTTATTATTGTTCATAACCATCTTCTCCTATATTGATAGTAAGGAATTGCGGTTTTGTTTCTAAAATTTTTCAACTTTTTATCAACTTTTTATTTAGAGTGAGGCAATAATAAATTAAGTCTAAGAAGTCTAATTGCTTAAAATAATGATTATTCTTAATAACTATCTTCTCCTATATTGATGTTAGGTAGATGACGTGTTATTCGGAAATTTGTTACTTTTTGTTCACTTTTCACTTATTAGGGTAATAATTAATATAATTTAACAATCAGTATTGTTTAAATAATTTATTATAGTTTATAAATATCTTTTTCTATATTGATGCTAAGAAGTTGCGGTGTTTTCTGAAAATTTTTAACTTTTTGCCAATTTTTTACTTAGAGTGAGGTAATAATTAATTAAGCCTAGAAAATATAATTGCTTAAATAAATTATGATTGTTATCAATCATCGTCTCCCATATTGATGCTAGGAAGTTGCGGTTTTTTCTGAAAATTTTCCACTTTTTCCAATTTGCAGTTAGACTGAGGTAATAATTAAATATAACAATACTAATTGCTTAAATAAATTATTATTGTTAATAACTATCTTCTCCTATTGATGTTAGGTAGTTGCTGTTTTTAGCTGGAAATTTTAACTTCTTATCCACTTTTCACTTAGTGAGGTAATAATTAATGTTATTTAACAAACATTCTTGTTTCAATAATTTACTATTGTTTATAACTATTTTTTTTTTATATTGATACTAGGAAGTTGCGTTTTTTTCTAGTAATTTCGACTGCTTGTCCACTTTTCACTTAATATAGTAAGAATCAATGCAAGTTAAACAAAAATCGTTAATATTTGAAAATATATTGACGATTTTGAATGAAATCTACAAAAACTTTTTTTCTTATGGGAAATACGTGTTAAACTTTATAAGGTTTGCGGAACCTCTAATATAATTTTCAAAAAAGACGCATTTTTTAGTGGTTTTTGAAAAATGTTTAGGGCGATATTCATGAAAATTCGAGAGAAAAATTTGTTAACACCGTAGTAGCCACCCTACACTCGAAACCTTTCGAAGACGGCCTTGGTGGAAGAAAAGTTCAATCATCTTTGATTCCCTCCATAACGATGAATTCCTCGAATCGAATCATTTTAAATTTCCTAAACTGTTTACCACGATTTCCTGCCTTGCTTTATTGGGAATTTTACAAGGTTTTCCACTTTGAAAGATCAAATATGTGGCCGAATCAAATACGTGTAATAATATTCAATGGCATGAGGTCCATGACCCAATGGTGATGTCACAGTTTTTGGAAATGAGGTATTTCGCGGAAATATGTTGAAATGAAGTGACAAGGGAAAATTATTTTCGGCGAAAATTCCCACCATTTGCATAAAGTCGATTTACATAAACCAGAAAAATTTATTCATTAAAATTGTGGGCTTCTGATATCAAAAGGGTCATCATAAATTAGTCTATTTTAAACTATACTCATTTTTCATTAAAATTATGTGGAAAAACGGAAATAACCAGAGTTCTTCACTTCCCCTTTCCTCTTTTAATTTAAAAAAAAATACCCCAAAACTCTAAAAAAAAAATTTTTCTCCAAATTTTGGCGTTTTCGTCATTTTCATTTCTCATATAGGAAGCTTTGTGATGGTAAAAATTTCAAGAAAAAAATTGTATCATTCAATTGATTGTTCCTAAATTAAAAAATGTTTAATAAAACTTTCTGAAAAATTTTCTGGATTAAGAAATCATCTATTAACTATGTTACTAATTTTAGGCTATTTTTCAACCCCCAGGTCCTTTCTTGACAACTGTAATTTTGCCCCACCCCTACGAAAAGTATGATAGCCCAAAATTCAATGTTAACAAAGAAGATTAATTTTCTAATGAAAAAAAAAGATTTTTCAAAAAAATACATGAATTTTGTGCAAAATAGTTTAACTCTCAATTTAAAAGGGAGAAATTTTTAACAAAAAATGGAATAGTGCAATTTGAAAATTGAAGATAGAATTTTTGACTCAAAAAAACTGTCTTATCAGAAAAAAGGTAAATTCCATACTAAGGAGGCAAATCTTACAAAAAATATGAATTTTAAAGAAACTAGTTTAATTTTTAACCAAGTAATTGAATTTTAACTAAAAAACATAAATTTTCTAAACCAAATTTAATTTTCAACCAAACAGTTTTGTTTTCTACCAAATTGTTAAATCGTCAATCAAACCAGATTTATTTAGAACCAAACATAAGCATTTTGAACAAAAAACAGATAAAGGATCTACCACAAAGTATAATTTTCGACCCAAAAAAAAACAATTTTTTTTCATAAATTAAATGAATTTTTAATTTGAAAAGATAAATTATCAATAAAAAAATCATATTTTATTAAGAAATTAAAGTTACATTGTTAGTTAAAAAAATTAGTACTAATCCAAAAAGGTAGAGAATTTTCAACAAAATAGTTATTTTTCAACAAAAGGGTTGAATTTTCAACGAAACTAAGCAAACATAAAAAAATGAATTTTCAACAATAGTGCTCAACCCAATAGATAAGTTTTTTATTTAGAAGATAAATTTTCTAAAAATGGGATATTTAAATTTTCATTCAAGGAGAATTTTAAAAAATGAATTTAAAAAAAAGTAGAATTTTCAATAAAGTAGCTGAATTTTCAAATAAAAAGGATACATTTTGAGCCAAAAAATTTAACTGAAGAGATAAATTTTCATAAACATAGTTTGATTTTTAACAAAATAATTGAATTTTAATAAAAAATATGAATTTTCAAAAATAAAGTAAATTTTTAAACGAACAGTTAAAGTTTCTACGCAATTGTTAAATTGTCAATCAAACCAGATTAATTTAAAACCAACCAATGGTATTTTTAAGAAAATTGGATAAGTTTCAACCACAATTGATTTAAACCTAAAAAGACGAAATCTAAATAAAATAAATGAATTTGTAATTTAAAAAGTCAAATTTTCAATAAAAGTATCAATTTTTAATCAGAAATGAAATATTTAGATTTTTAGTTTAAGCAATTGATTTTCAATTCAAAAGGAAGAGAATTTTCAACAAAATAGTTATTTTTTCAATAAAAGGGATGAATTTTCAACTGAACTGAGATAGCTTAAAAAATTAATTTTCGACAATAGTGTTCAACCCAAAAGATGAGTTTTTGATTTGAAAGATTAATTTTCGAAAAATTAAATATTTAAATTTTCAAGCAAGGAGCATCTTAAAAAAAAACCAAAATTTTAAACAAATTAGTTTCATTTCCAACAATAGAGTTCAAACCAAAAGATGAATTTTTGATTTGGAAAATTTCTTTTTGAAAAATTGTATATTTAAATTACCAACCAAGGAGAATCTTAAAACAATATTCATTTTTGAAAAAACTAGTTTCATTTTCAACCAAGTGATTGAATTTGTAATTAAGAAAAAATAAATTTTTAAACAAAAAGTTAAATTTTCAACCGAAGAGATAAATTTTCATAAAAACAGTTTAATTTTGAATCAAATAATTTAATTTAAACCAAAAATATCAATTTTCAACCGGAAAGTTAATTTTCTAGTCAATAGTTTAATTTCCTACCACATTGTTAAATCGTCAATCAAACCAGATTAATTCAGAACCAAACATTTGCATTTTTAACAAAAACAGATCAAATTTTAACCACAAAGATTCATGTTTGATCTGAAAAGACGAATTTTTTAAATGAAAAGCTTAATTATAAATAAAAATATCAATTTTTAATCAGAAATGAAATAGAAATATTTGTAACTCTACATTGTTAGTTTAAATAATTGATTCTCAACCAAAAAGGAAAAAACTTTCAACCAAATAGTTATATTTTCAACAAAAGAGATGAATTTTCAACTAAACTAAAAAATCATAAAAAATTAATTTTAACAATAGACTTCAAACCGAAAGATGAGTTTTTGACTTGGAAGATTAATTTTCGAAAAATTCAATGTTTAAATTTCCAACCAAGGAGAATCTTAAAAATATATAAATTTTGAACAAACTAGTTTAACTTCCAGCCTAGTAACTGAATTTTAACTTAAAAAGATAAGTTTTTAAACAAAAAGTTAAAGTTTCAACCAAAGTTATAAATTGTCATGAAAATAGTTTAATTTTGAACCAAATAATTGAATTCAAACCGAAAATATGATTTTTCTACAAAAAAGTTAATTTTCCAGGTTGAAAAGATTAATTATCAATAAAAATATCAATTTTTAATCAGAAGTGAAATAATTACATTGTTATTAAAAAAATTGATACTCAACCAAGAAGGAAGAGAAATTTTAACAAAATAGTTATTTTTCAACAAAAGAGATGAATTTTTAAGTAAACTAAGAAATCATGAAAAAATGAATGGAGGTAAATCTGAAATAATATGAATTTTCAAAAATCTAGTTTAATTTTCAATGAAATAGTTGAATTGTTAACTTCAAAATATAAAACTTGTAACCAAATAGTTAAATTTTCAATCAAAATGATGAATTTACCAGCAACAAGTTTTAGCAGAAAATACAAAATTTCATAAAAATACATTCATTTTCAACAAAAGGATTAAATTTTAAAGCTGAAAGGACAAATTACCTACAAAACGGTTGAATTCTTAAACCAAAATACCATTTTTAAACCAAAATACCATTTTTTAACAAAAATGGAATAGTGACATTGTTAGCATAAAAAAATGAATTTTCAAAAAAAAGAGAATTTTTAACAAAATAGTTATGTTTTTAAAAGAGAAAAGATTTTTTAATTAAAATGAAGAATCATAAAAATATGTATTTTCAACAATAGAGTTCAATTGTTAAACAAATAGTTCAATTGTACCCAAAAATATAGGGATCTTTAAAAAAAAATTAATTTCCAATAAAAGTATAAACATTTAACGAAAGAGGAAAAAATTACATTATTCGTTAAAAAAATTAATTATTAATAGAAAAAAGCGAATTTTTAACTAAACGGTTCAGATGAATTTTGAAATAAAATAATAAATCTTTCAAAAAGTAATTTCTTAGGAAAGACTTCAACCCGAAATATGATGTTTTATCCCATCAGATTAGAAAAGATGCACTTTTAATCAAATTTTTTAATTTAAAAAATAGGAATTTTTCAGCAAGGAGATTAATATTCTACCCAAAAATGTGAATTTTCAACAAAATACGTCGATTTTCAACAAGATATTTCAACATTTAACCAATTAGGGGAATATTGGTCGAAAAAGATTACTTTTTAAAAAATTAGTTGGATTTTCAAAAATTAATACAATTTTTAACCAAATAAATAAACCAATAATATGATAATAGACTTTCGAAGAAAGTATGTAATTAAATTTTTTGATAAGATTTAATCAATCTGGTTCGCATTTTATTTAATAATTATCATCAGGAAAATCAGTACAATTTTTGTATTTAAATAATTTGAAGTTGATCCAAGAATGTTAAATATTCCTTGGTTCGAGACAAATCGATGGACCTATAATGTAAATACATTTTCTTAAAGAGTAAGAAATTTATGATCAATTATATGATTTGAGAAATTTATTTTTTAGTAAAAGTTCTTCTCAATAACATAATTAACAATTAATATATTAAAAATTTATTACAATTAATTACAATTACAATTTATTACAATTAAACATAATTCAAAGTTTACGTAAGAATATAAAAGGCTTCTTAAATTGATACATTTTGATTGACTTATTCAGTTGTTTTTTTCACTTTGACTTCCCCTATGTTGAAGCGAATATATTTGCTAATTAATTATAATGAGGAATTAAAGTGCTTATCAAATGAGCACCATAACATTGTAAATACAAGCAAAATAGAAATACTCGAGATCGAATTCACCGCTAATTTTACAAGGTTTCGATTTATTTTTTAAGAATAATAAACAGGATTTGAAAACAGGATTTGAAACATTTGAAAACAAGACGCTTTGCAAGAGATTATTTTGAATTATTAATGATACCAATTTTAAATATTTCCTAACGATTCATTTGCTAATTTTGTAGATTTGAAGGACATATTCGACATCGAAGTAATCGCTAAAGATTCAATCGAGAAACTAAACCTGAAATATAAATCAACTCTGTAGTTGCAAATCAAAAACATCTTAAAGGACCATACCTAAATTACGCAACAGCTCAAAAGAGGGAAGGTGATGAGATATTGTTACGATTTGTTACCGGGGGGGGGGGGGGGGGCTAATTCATGTACTAAATTTTTGGGAATTCGCAAATAAAACAAATAAGACGCGGTAATTGTACAGAAATTTAATATCAATTTAACTTTTCGCGCCAAGGAAACCTGACAAGTGAAAAATAAACCTAGCCAGCAGCTTTTTAAGAAAAAGTCAGGGATATTTATTAGGCAATGAAAATTCAGGGATTCAGGATAAATATGTATGTGTCTCGAAACGCACGGTCGAACTGAAACTTCGAAAGAAAGTTTCAGTGTAACGAATTTATGAAATTCAAGGAATTCATTCTGTGAATTCCATCAATTCGTTGAATTAAAAAAATTCCTTAAATTCCTTGAATTTAGTGAATTCTGTGAATTGAGCGAATTCCATAAATTCCATGAATTCAGTTACTTCCGTGCATTCCATGAAGTCTGTGGATTACTTCAATTTCATGAATTCCTCGAATTCCATGAATTCCTTCAATTCCGTGCATAAAATGAATTCCTTTAATTCCGTGAATTTCATGAATTCAGTTAATTCCGTGCGTTTCAGAAAGTCCGTGGATTTCTTGAACTCAATAAATCCCATGAATTCCATTAATTCCTTAAATTCTTCGAATTCCTTGAATGTCAGGAATTCAGTTAAATCTATGAATTATATTAAGTCCGTGGATACCTCAGATTCCTTAAATTCCATGAATTCTGCCAATTACTTGAATTATAAGAAGTATGTGAATTCCTTGAACTTTAAGAATTCTGTGAATTTCATGAGTTTCTTAAATTCCAAGGATTAATTAAATTCAGTTGATTCCGTGCATTCCATAAAGACCGTGGATTCCTCGAACTCAATAAATTCCATGAATTCAGTTAATTCCGCGCATTCCATGTAGTCCGCGGATTTCTTGAACTCTACAAATTCCTTAAATTCCATGAATTCCGCGAATTTCGTGCATCCGACAACTTCCATAAATTCCACGAATTCAGTTAATTGAGTGCATTGCATGAAGCTCGTGGTTTCCTTGAACTTCATAAATTCCTTGGATTCCATGAATTCCTAGCATTCCATGAATTCCTTGAATTTCTCGAATTACTTGTATTGCAGAAATTGAGTTAATTCCTTGAATTGCTTGTATTCCATGAATTTCTTGAATTCCATGAATTCCTTGAATTCCTTGAATTTAGTGAATCCCGTGAATCCCGTGAATTCTATAAATTCGATTCATTCCGCGTATTCCATGAAGTCCGTGGATTCCTTGAACTCCATGAATTCCTTAAATTTCATGAATCCCTTGAATTCCGTGATTTTAACGAATTCCTTGAATTCCATTAATTCAGTTAATTGCGTGCATTGCATGAAGTCTATAGATTCCATACATTCAGTTAATTCCATGAAGTCCATGGGTTCCTTGAACTCTATGTACTCCCTAAATTCCATGAATTCCTTGAATCTTATGAATTCCTTACATTCCATGAACACCTTGGACTCCACGAATTCCTTAAATTCATCTGATTCCTCGAATGTTAGTAATTCAGTTGATTCCATGAATTCTATGAAGTCCTTAATTGACTTGTATTGCTCTTATTCCATGAATTTGTTGAATTCTATGATTTTTCTAAATTCCACGAATTCCTTGAATTTAATGATTTCCGCGAATTCTGTCTATCCCGCAAGTTTCATAAATTCCATGAATTTCGTTAATTCCGTGCATTTCAAGAAGTACATGGGTCACTTGAACTCCATGAATTCCCTAAATTCCATGAATTCCTTAAATTTCTCAAATTCCTTTACTTCTATGAATTCTAAGAAATACGTGGATTCCTTGAAATCAGTTAATTCTTTTAATTTAGTTAATTCCTTGAATTCAGTTAATTTAGCGAATTCGATTAATTCTGTGGATTTTATGAATTCCTTGAATTCCATAAATTCTGTGAATTTCATGATTTCTGTAAATTCCTTGAATTCCATGAAATTCGCGGATTCTGTGAATTCCTTGAAATCCTTGAATTCTGTGAATTCCATGAGTTCTGTGAATTCCTTGACTTCCACTAATTTTTTGGACAAAGTAGTGCAACTTTTAATCAACGAAAAATATATTAGTTAATTTTCCAACCAAACATTATTCTAATTTCAAATCAAAAATAATTAAATATATTAAAAATAGTTGATTTTGTAAACAAATTGTTGAATTTTAAAAGCCAAAACGACACATTTTATACAAAACAGTAGAATTTTTCAAAATTCGAAAATATGAATTTTTAACACAGATCATTTTCAACCAAATAGTTGAATTTTCAAACCTTAAAGATAATTTTTCAACAAAATAGTTCGATTTTCAATGAAAAAGGTTAATTTTAAACTAAATTGATCGATGAAACCAAAGAATAAAATTTGAACCAAGTAGTTCAAATTCTAACTAAGTAGTGGAATTTTTAAACAATCGTCAAATTGTTGAATTTTCAAGCCAAAATGACTAATTTTTGGCAAAAAAGTTAAATTTTCTATTTGAAAATATAAATTTTTAGCAAAAAAGTTCATATTCAAAAGAAAAGGACACTTAAAAAAAATTGATTGTTTTAGCTAACTAAATTCTCGATCAAAAAATACCTATACACTTTACAAGAAATTTTCAATTATTTCCTAAAAAATTTTTTAATGTGTTTGAAATTTTATGAAGGAAAATTTTGCCATATTATATAACATCAGAAAAATTTGAGTAGTTTCAGACATATTTGGAAGTTTCGAAACAATTAAAAAACAATCGAAACTGCTACAGTTTGTTTAAGAATCTTGTAAGGTTACACGAAAATTAAAAGAAAATTTTAGGTTTCTAGGAAAAATTAAAACAATTTGTTATTACGAAAAATTAATTTCAAGAGATTATTTGAAAAGGTATTACAAAATATTTCAAAAATTGTCAAAGAAGAGTCTAAAATATATTAAAACCATTTTTTTATTTTGCAGAATTTCAAAAAACCAGGAAAAATGTTAAATTTTTTCAATGATTTGGATGTTTGAAAGGTATGACAAAAATTAACTAAATAATTTTCCTAATATTCGTGTTAAAATTCTTAACGATTTTTATTTTGAGAAATGAACTTCAAGAAAAAATTAAAAAAGGTTTTTAAGCATATCGAAAAAAAATCGAAAATTCAAGAATTATTTAGTAGAATTGAAGTGATTTAAAAATATATTTAAACTTCAAACGATTGCTGAAAATTTAGATTTTAGAATATTTAAAAAAAAGTCTTCAGAACCTTTAAAACAATTTCGAAAGGTTTCTAGGGAACAAAGACATGTTCTTCAAATTCTCGGAAAACTTTAGATAATTACAAGGCAATTTTCATAAATTTTTAAGGATTTTTCAATATTTCAAGAAAAATTTGAGCCAATCTAAAATATTTTCAGGAATTTAAGACTAGCCCTGTACATTTTTTAGAAAGACTTGAATTTCACCTAATAATTTCTAAAATTAAAAAAAAATACGTTTTTTAAAAGTCTTTTAATTTTTTAAAGAATCTTGTGGAAATTAAATTTACATAAAATTAAAAACCAAAAAATTATATTTATTTTCTTGTTCCTCAATCCTCAGAATTTACATTGGTAACTTCAATATTCGTATGACTAAAAAAATATTAAAACAGCATTCATTGTTACATCAAAATAAGATTTTTTTTTATTTCCGTATATTACTTTATTTTAAAAAACCTTTTTTATTTAGGAAAAGTCTATTATGTTTTTGAAAATAGTACAAAAAATGTCACTTTTGTAAATAATTATCCCAAAAACATTGAAAATCATCGGAAAATTAAAATTTAAAAACACATTCATGTGGAACATGATGTACAAATAAAAAATAAAAATTTCCAGAAGCGTCAGAAAAAATGTTGACCTCCAAATCTGATTTATATGTCGTAAAAAGCAGTTTTCGACTTAGCCCCACTCTACCCTACATTTAAAAATTTTAACCGGATAATTTTTTTTTATCTCTTTTATTAGTTTTATTTTTTTATTTACTTTTTAAATTATTCTTATTAATCTTATTAGAAAAAGGTCTGTTTTTTAAATCTGGCTAAAAGAAAAAATTCGAAGCAAAAAAATGTCGGAAAACTGGCTAAAGAAAAGTCAACTCAATAGGACTTTCGTTTAACATTGACGAGATAACAATGTGAAATTTTTTTTAATGATAAATAGAATCCCCATTTTTTGAAAAAATCCTTCTTTTTACCTGAAATTAAACTATATAAAGCGATTTTCGTCTTAAAATTTGATTTTTTTAAATTAATTCATAAAAAATTAATTTATTCTTTAACGTACGTTTGTCGTACGTTTGTTAAATTTGCATCGTACGTTTGTTCGTAGGTCACGCGTACTTTTTTAATGATTAATTCTATCAATTTAAATTCTTCTTTAGTATAAGAGAAGAATTTATGATATTTCGTTTGCCAAAGACAAACTCAGACTTTATTCTTAAGATAATTTCATATTTGTTAACCTTGACACGACATCCGAAATTAATAACAACTTATTTGTCTTGTAATAGATGATGAAATATCGAGTTAATACCAGTTTCAGCAAGAAAATTAAGAAATAAAGAAATTACGTATGTTTTTTTATTTTACATATTTCCAAGTTAAAATTATTAAAAAATAATAATTAAAATTAATTTTCCAACTCATTCATTCACTGTGTCCACATGCTGTGCTTCAGTTCGCATTTCGCGCGTTTTTTGTCAATTATAAATCATATATTTTTTTAAATTTTTATAATAATTAATTTTTGTGGGTTTACTATTTTTTGATTTTCTAATTGGAGCGGTGAAGAAGACAATTAATTTTTTTTTCTACAGAAATTTCATTATTCAGAAAAAAAATCCATATGTAATCACTCTGAACGTCATTTGGTACTGCATGCGATATGATATCTATTAATAATTGAATTTATCGTCTTTAAAATTTTTATAATTTTAATTAAAATTGCAGTTCTCAATGCGCATTTCTAAAATACTGTAATTATTATATTCTGAAACTAAAGTTCTTCAGCCTAAATTCGAAAATATTTGTTTTCGAGTTTCCTAATTTTTTAATGCTCAATCAGAAGCGTTGAAATATTTTTAATAAATATTGAACAATATTTAAATGATTACTCGAAAAGTCTTTTTTTGTTTTAAATTTATTTTAAATGTATTTATAATTTTTCAATTTTTTTCAGATTGATCGTTTTTAGTTGAAAATTTTCCTTTTTTGGTAAAAAAAATTTTTTTCTTGGATTGAAATTTCATGTTAGTGGGGTAAAAATGCTTCAGTTTCGTGAAAAAATAATTTTTAGTTGAAAAGTCCTAGTATTGGTTTGAAAATTCCACTTTTGTAGCGAAAATTCAACTTTTGGCTTAAAGCTACAACAATTTAGGTAAAATTTTATTTCTTTTTGAGTGAAAAATCCTTATTTGTAAAAAATTCGTCTTTTTGATTTTAAAATTATCTTTTTTGGTATAAATCTCATCTCTTTTTATTGAAATATAAACTATGAAACTTTTTTGGTGGAAATTTATCTTTTTAGGTGGAAAATTCTAGTATTATTTTCAAAATTTACTTATTTTGTTGAACATTAAAATTATTTTGTTAAAAACTTATATTTTACAGTAGAAAATATATTTTTAAAATAAATTATTAAATTTGAAAATTTAAAATCTGGGTCTGAAATACTGATCTTTTTTCATTAAAAAACGCCACTACCGGTACACTGCTTTTCAACGGCCAATAGTTAAGACTATTCGACACTAGAAAAAATTGAGACACATATATTTTTATTGCTTAAGATCTCTTCTTTCCGACGGTGCCAATGTAATTCCTCAAAAAATTTACTTATTATCCCAAAATGCAGTTTAAACAAAAAAAAACGTTATTTTTCGTGCCTATTTTTTTTGTGAACCATTTTCCAAAGATTTTCGAGCCTGTAATTAACCTGGAATCTCACTAATCGGTGGAATAAATGTCTAAACTTTGAGAATCCATGGTTCAAAGATCGATTTTTCGTTTTAGTATTTTCAAAATGG
>NC_046662.1:37524548-37525575 GCF_010883055.1 Belonocnema kinseyi | reverse complement strand
TTTTTCAATAAAAAATTTGCATAGTTCTAAGCATCGTGTAAGAGTAAAATGATTCACGAATATCTATCGTCCGTCTGCCGCAAACAAAGTTTACGTTGCCCACCTATCACCAACGTGGAGGTCGACGAATAACGATAGTCTCTTTTTTTTTTAAGGGATTTTATATATTTTTTTTACATTTTTTTTATGGAGAATTTTTTTCATTTCAGATTTCAATCCGTTGAAATCATTTTGATCCTGCTGTTTTAGAATGTAATTTTGAGAAACAATGTAAGCAGCGATACATGTTGCAATCAATGCAAAATCTAGTAGTCCTCTGGCGACATTGTTCATTATTACATAATGCTCTTCTTCGTGATTCGTATCTGTGAGTTTCGAAATCACCTAGTTTTGATTGCGACAAATATTTCCTGCTGATTTCTTTACAGAAATCTTTCGTTTTCAATTTAGCTATATTATTCTTGTTGCAAATTTTCCAAATTACGGCAGCATTTGTAATTGATGATTCTATTATTCGTGAAAAAATTTTTAAAGTCCATTTCTATGAAGTAATAGATGGAGAAGCTTTTTTGCATCTGAAATCGTGCAAATCTACCCCTCCCATGTAATTATTATACAAAGAAAAAGCTCGAGGAAATCCTAGTTCTACTCTCTCTTGAGCAGCTCGTGAAAATCTTTTCACTGGGATTATGGAAAGAATAGAGACTTGTTTTGAGTCTATTACACTGATAAAATTCATCGCACTGATGCGATCATGACTTACTTTGTACGATCCTCGCGGATCATTTTTTGCAAATTCATGCTTTTCTTTCACTCTGTCTTTACGGACAGTTCCTGTTGATCGTAAACCACATTTATGCAGGTGGATGAGTAAATCTGGGCTGGTAAGGAAATAATCAAAATACAGATGATAATCAGATAATTTTTTTCGTGAAAGGCCATTGAGAAGTGGATTGAACTGAAAGTGCTGTTGAGAAAAAACCAAATTGTTGAATATTTTGCCGGAATAAATTTAATATTTTACGAA
>NC_046662.1:37506243-37524448 GCF_010883055.1 Belonocnema kinseyi | reverse complement strand
TTTTGAAAATACTAAAACGAAAAATCGATCTTTGAACCATGGATTCTCAAAGTTTAGACATTTATTCCACCGGTTAGTGAGATTCCAGGTTAATTACAGACTAGAAAAGCTTTGGAAAATGGTTCACAAAAAAAAAATAGGCACACAAAATCACGTTTTTTTTTGTTTAAACTGCATTTTAGGATAATAAGTAAATTTTTGGAGGAATTTCATTGGAATCGTCGGAAAGAGGAGATCTTAAGCAATAAAAATATATGTGTCTCAATTTTTTCTAGTGTCGAATAGTCTTAGTTATTGGCCGTTGAAAAGCAGTGTACCGGTAGTGGCGTTTTGGCCGTTTAAGGGTTTTAAACTGCTTTGTTAAACTTTTCTTTTTTTGGTTGAACGTTTATCTCTTTGGTAACAGTTTTTTATTGAAATTTAATCATTTTTTTTTGAAAATTCCACTATTTAATTGAAAATTCATCTTTTTGGTGGAAAATTAGACCATTTTGTTGAAAATTTACCTTTTTGAGTTATAAATACAATTTTTTGTTTGAAAATTTATTTTTTTTTGGTAGAAAATTAATCTTCTTGTTGGGAAATTGATCTTTTTGGTTGAAACTTAGACTATTTTGTTCACTATTTGTCTCTTTGAACAAAAAATTCGTCCTTTTGGATTAAAAATGTCTTTTCACACATTCAACTGCCTTTTAAATACTCATTTATTTAGTTAAAATTAAGCTATTTTGCATAACATTTGTCTATTGGGAAAGAAAATTCGTTCTTGTGGATTGAAACTAAAACTGTCTTATAAAAAATTAGTTTATTTGGTTAAAAAATGTTTGTTCAAAATTAATTCTTTCTATTAAAAATTTAAATTTTCTATTTTTTGTTAAAAATCTACCTTTTTCAATTGCGAATTCAATTTTTCGTTTGAAAATTCATCTTTTTGGTAGAAAATTAGACCATTTTGTTGAAAATTCCGCTTTTTTTGTTAAAAAATAAACTTTTGTTTCTGAAAATTAAACTTTACCAATTTTTGTTGAAAATTAACCTTTTTCAGTTAGAAATACAATTATTTGTTTAAAAATTTATCTTTTTTGGTAGACAATTAATCTTCTTGGTTGGAAATTCGTCTAATTGGTTAAAAATTATAGTATTTTGTTTACCATTTTTCTATTTCGAGACAAAATTCGTACTTGTGAATGGAAAATTTGTTTTTTTTTGACAATTCAATTGTTTTATAAAAAATTAGTTTATTTGTTTAAAAATATAACTGTTTTCGATTAAAGTTTAATCTGTTTTATTTAAAAATTCGGCCATTTAATTGAAAATTGATTTTTTTGTCTGAAAATTTCGTTATTATTAGTTTTTTGTTTGTTAAAAATTAATTCTTTCCACTGCAAATTTAACTTAATTTTTTTGGTTGAAAATTGATATTATTTAGTTGAAAATTCAGTTTTTCGTTTGAAAATTCGTTTTTTTTTGTTGTAGAAAATTAATCTTCGTGGTATCGCCTGTTATTTTTTTTGAAAATTCATTTACCAATTATTTGCGTTTAAAAACAGTTTAATCGCATATTTTAATCATTATTTCTTTTTTAAATTTTTTAAAAATTTACACTGTAACACTTATTTGTCATTAATTTCAAAGTTTGCAATCTTTAAAAACTGTTGTAACGAATTAAAAATGTGATATATAAATAATCAAGTTCGGACAGAGCAAACCAAAATTCTACGTGAATCCGTGAAAGTTACAGTCAGGTTGTAAACGATAAAGCAGAGACCTTACCGCACTTCTTCACACTCGCAATTCTGCACACTCGCTTTTCCGCACACTCGCTTTTCTTCACACTCGCACTTCTTCATACTAGGGCGGTGAAAATTTCTTTTCTCCAAATTTTTATTTATTTTGCCTGGAAATTTGTTTGAATCCAGACAAAAATAAATTCATTTTTTTTCTTTTACAAAAACATTGATGGGAGCAAGCCACATGAAGTTTAACACGTATTTTCCATCAAAATAAGACGTCGTTTTTGTAAATGTTATTCAGAATCATCAATATTAGATGAATCGAATTGAAATTCAACATTTCTTTTAACAATAAGCCACAGAATACGAATAAAATATTACTTTTTGAATATCAGCCCAACATGTCTGTTTTATAGGGTCCCAAAAAAATACCATAAGTGAAAAATTGGTTTTTACGAGTTTTTGGCGCTCATTATGATTTTTTTTGAGTTTTTTTTAAATTATTTTTAATACGTAAAAAACTAACTTCGACTGATAATTAGATCTTTAGATAAATTTTTAAACAATGTATTATTGTTTTTAGCCATTTTCGCTTAGAATAGAGCTAGAAAGTAACGGTTTTACCCAAAAAATTCACCTTTTATGAAATCAACTATTTGTCTACTTTTCATTTGGAGTGATTTAAAAATTCATTCAATTTAGCAAAAATAATTATCTAAACAAATTATTATTATTCCTAACTATTTTCTTTTTATCAATGCTAGATAGTTGTGGTTTATTCTGACATTTTTAACTTTTTATCCACTTTTACTAAATAGAGTAACAAATAATTGAAATTAATAAAAATAGTTGTTTAAATAATTTATTATTGTTCATAACTATCTTTTTTTAGATGAGTGCTAGAAAGTGGCGAATTTTTCTTAAATGGTTAACTTTTCTTTTCCTATTTAGTTCTGAACAAATAATAAATAAATATTAGAGAGAATCATATTTAAAAAATCTTTTTATTTTTTATAAATCTACCTTGTTCCGTAAGATTTTATAAGCAATAATTATTTGATTTAGACCCTTTTTAATCTATAAAAATGTATGTATTTTGTCATCGTATAATCAGCGTATTTTTTCATCTTCTAATTAGTCCATTCTTTGTTTTTGTCTGTTATGTAAGATAGCTTTATTACTTAACTTATATTTCTTTAAAAATTATAAAAAGGGCAAAAATAATTAATTTAAAAAAATAGTACTATTTAAAAACTTATTCTTTTTAAGGTTAACTTATTATTTGTTCATAGCTAAAAAGTAAAAGAAAAACTAAAGATTTCAAAAGGAAAGCAACGTTCTATTACTTTGAACGAAAATAGTTATAAACGATAATAAATTATTTAAACAACTAAGTTTTTTAGAATTCGTTGTTTATTAGTTTACTAAGTAAAAAGTGCGTAAAAAGTTGAAAATTTTAGAAGAAACCGCAACTATCTAACATCGACAAAAAAAAAGATAGTTATGAACAATAATAAATTGTTTAAATAAGAATTTTTGCTAAGTTGAATTAGTTAATAACTGAATCCAAATAAAAAGTAGAAAAATAGTCAAAATCTTTAGAAAAAACCGCAACTTTCTCGCATTATTTAAATTTAATATTATTAACAATAATAATAAATTTTTTTAACAATTATGTTTGTTAACGATAATTATGTATCATCTCATTCAGAATTATAATTCTTTCTCAATATTTTCTGTTTCAATTCAGATTTTTAATTCCTTTGACCCAAAATTGTCTGATGTTCCATCTCGGAATTATAATTCTTTCCCAAAATTCCGTTTTTTTAATCAGAAATCGTTTTAATCTTTTGAATTGTTAGAAATCGTTTGATATCTTTTAAAAATCGATTAAAATTCTTCAAATCTTTTGAATTCTTTTAAATTGACAGGGAAAATTTTAGAGTTTAATAAAATGGTTAGATTTTTTACTAAACTATTGAATTTTCACACCAAAAAGACGAATTGTGCACAAACGAAAAATTTAGTAAAAATCTAAAAAAAATTTGGTTAGAAATATAAAAAATTAGTTGGATTTAATCAAGAAAAACAATGGTTCAACAAAATACTTAAATCCTTAACTAAAATAGAATAATTTTTAACCTAACAATTGTGTTTTTACCTAAAAGTTGATTTACAAACCAGCAAAAAATAAATTTTTAAAAAATAATTAATTTTTAACCAAAGTGTTGAATTTTTTAGCCGAAGATATGATTTTTTTTAAAAGGTTAAATTTTCAACCAGAAAAGGATTACTTTTTAACCACACACTTGAATTTTTCACCAAAAAGGTGAAATTTTTACAGAAAGAGATGAACTTTCGAACGAGAAAGTTGAATAATAAAAAAACAGTTTAATTATTAAGCAAATAGTTGAATTTTCAAAAAAATAGTGTAATTTTCATTCAAAAGAATTCATTTTTTTTAAATTTGAACTAAAAATATGAATCTTCAATAAAAAAATAAACTTTCAAGAAAATTTTAACCAAAGTTTTGAATTTTCAACTTGAAAAGGTATTTCAACAAAAAAGGATTTTAATTTAAAATAAATAGCTGTAAGATTTAATCAACAAAAACGAATTTTTCACAGAATACCTGAATCCTTGACTAAAATAGATTAATTTTTAACCAATCAGTCGAATTTTAAACAAAAAATTAATGTTCAACTAAAAAAGGATCATTTTAATCAGGCTGTTCTACTTTTAACCAAAAATGAATGTTTTAGTCAAAAAAGAAAAAATTTTAATCAAGTTATTATGTTTTCTAGCCAAAAAGACGAATTTAAAAAAAAAATGAAATAGCTGATATTTTGACGTTATTTTGATATTTTGATATTTTGCGTTTCACAAACATCAGAATTTTGGACAAAATAATTAAATTTTAAAACAACTAATATAATTAAAAAAAAAAAGAATTCTTACTTAAAAGTTTTTTAATGAACTTTTCCATCGAAAAGAATGAACTTTCAACCAAAATTAGTCAGAAATATTAAAGCTGGCAATTATCTTATTGATATTAATTAAACTAAATAAAGTTGCAGTACTTCATGAGTAATATTTGATGGTGTAAGAATTTTCGAAAATTTAGAAAATTTCGGGTCATACACCATTTTGATAGTTAAGGCCAACTTTTCTATAAATTGTAATATTTCTGACACTTTTTTCGCATTTTAATTAAACTTATAGACGTTTTCTAAAATAAGATGCTCTTTTAAATGAAATATGAAAAAAAATAATAAAAAATTTCGCAAAGAAAAAAAAATATGGACTCTTTGAAACAATGTTTTTAATTTTTCCGGATGTTTCCTAAAATCCTAAAATTTTCAAAAAGTGTGTAAAAAATTTTCGAGCAACATTTTGCCATATTACATAAATTAAGACATATTAAGGTACATCATTCTTTCAAAGCCCTTCTTGTAGAATTTTGTTACACAATTTTTTGAAGTTTATTTTTGTTTAAAAATGTACTTTCAAAATTAAGTAAGTTTAGAAATTTTGAAACGATTCAAAAATAATTAAAACTTGTATATATTTTTTTAGGAATTTTGAAAAGTTTCACGAAAGTGTATTTTTTAAAGGTTTCGAGCCAAAATTAACATAATTTTTTATTTCAAAAAATTATTTTTAAGAGATTATTTAGAGACATTTCATAAGATATCAACAATTTTTAAAGAAGAATCTGAATGATTCTTATGGCAATTTTTTTACAGAACTAAAAAAAAATCAGGCAAAACGTGAATCATTTTAAAGTTTAGAAGGTTTAGAAGGTCTGACAAGATTAGAAAAAAAGAATTTTTTAAATATTCGTGTGGCAATTTAAATGATTTTTAATTTTGAAAAATAAACTGTAAGGGAAAATTTAAAAGGTTTTTCCACACATCAAACGATTGCCTGAAATTTCGAAAAAGACTGTAGAAGATTTTGAAGCAAAATGCTGCAATTCGGTAAGATTAAGAAATATTTTATTTAAAAAAATTGAGTGAATTCAAAAATATTTAGTACAATTTTTAGAAATTTATATTGGTAAATAATTCAAAAATAAACTTCAAACAAATTTGGAAAGGTTTTAAAAGAATAAACAAATTTTCATTAAATAAATGTGAAAATTTAGATGATTATAAGTCATTTTTTACATTTTGAATAATTTTTTAAAATTTTCAGAAAAATTACAGTCAGTTAAAAATATTTTTAGGAATTTAAGGCGTTTTAAATAAATAAGAAATATTTAAAAACTTGGAAATATTTCCGAAAATTTATGAAATATTTGTATAATCGAGAAACTTCTAAAATTCCTAAACTTCTTTTGAAAAGACTCGAATTTTTTCTAATATTTTGTAAAATCCTATAAAATAAAAAAAAATAAAATCTTCTAGAACCTTTTCTTAAACATCCAAAATATTCAAGTATATATATATTTTAATTTTCTTAATAATTTTATAAAAATTATATTTATATCAATTTAAAAACAAACTGATAATACTTGTTTTCTTGTTCACACTTCTCAAAAACTTTTCAGAATCACAGAATCTTAAAAAAACCATTTTTTTATTTAAAAAACGTCCATTATGTTTTTAAATATAATGTAAAAAAATGTTACGTAACGATGGTTAACGGATGGAGGGGGGGGGGGGAATAATTATTACGGTCTGTTGCACCGGACTTTATTTTATGTTTTAATTTTTTAAAACCATATTCTTTTGTTTTTTTATAGCTAATTAAAAAAAAAATTATTTTAATGTTAATAGAGCTGTTCGCCTGGCTGTCACTCGGTACAGGCTGCGCGGCAAGAGTTTCACGGCACAAGCTGCACGGCACTAACTGCGCGGCACCAACTGCGCGGCACCAGCTGCGCGGCACCAGCTGCACGGCAAGAGCTGCATGGCACTACCATTCAAGTGTTTATAAATTTTTTTTTTAAATTAAAAATAAAAAAATGAGAAATTTTATCATAAGAAAATGAAAAAAAATTAAATATAGGGTATTCCTTTTAAAAATCAAATCCAAACATTAAAATTTTTTTTTAATTTAAAATTATTTTTCTTTCATATTGTATCTAAAACAGTAGCTTGATTTATAGTCTACAAATAAGTTTAATACTGGAAAAATTTAATGAAACAATTTTGACACTTTTTTCAAATTTGTGGAACTATTTAGACTATTTTTTATCTCTGAAGTGATTTTCGGGCCTGCAATGGTGCTAATAAGGTTTTTTTACTTTTTAAATGAAATTATAAAATATGAAAGGGTTGTGACGTAAATTCCTAAGCTCGACGTTAGCGGAGTTTAAATACGCCATTCACACTCGTCGTACGTGATCACTTTATTCTGACAGTTCTAATCAGATTTATTATTTTATTGATATTTTGACCAGCATCTAATTTGCCGAAAATACTTCGTCATTCCAGATAATTACATGCCTCTGTTTTATAGAGAAGTCACATGTACATAAATTTGCATAAAAAATAAAAACAGCAAATCAGAAGGCATAATATTATGCTCACTAATGTGACATTTTTACACAAAAAAAATTAAATAAGGTATTTTCCAGAAATTTCCAGATTTTCTGGATTCTGAAATAGTTATTGATTTCCGTATTCCCTTTTTAGGTATCATCAAGGTTTTTTAGTGTCAGTATCATAAATCTTGTGATACGCGCTAGTGTAGTTTCTCGATTCGAGGGGAAAAATAATTTTGAATACAAAATAAAAATGCAGAATAACTATTTTTTAGGTCTATCTGATTATTTGTTTTTTAAGGTTATATAAATAAAATGTACCTAAAAATCTTGAGAAAATTCGAAAAGGTTTTTAAAAATTTCAGATATATTAAATCAATATTTTAAAAACAAAATCATTTCTAACTGAATAGTTAAAATTTTCAACAAAAAAGATAAACGAAAAATGTAATAGATAGTTAATATTGCAATCGAAAAAGATTTTATTTCAAACGGAAACAAGTTGAATTAATTTGAAAAAGACGAATTTTCAATAAAATAATTGAATCATCAACCAAACAAGAATAATTTTCAACCAGTTGTATTTTGAAACAAAAAACATGAAATATTTTTAAAAATGGAATAATTTTCTACAAAAAAGTTATACTTCTTAACTCGAAATTATGAATTTTCTTTGAGAAAGAATAATATTATGAGAAGAAAATAATTTTTGACTGAAAAGATTAATTTTCTACCAAGAAAATGAATTCTCAACGAAAAATATAATAGCTGATAATTAAAATGAAAAATATTTTTATTTCAAACACAAATATTTAAATTAGCATTACAATAATATGAATATAATTTGCCCTAGGTTTATTGAAGATTTTTAAGAATTTTGTTTCGATTAGAGGATTTTATAGAATTTCAGGAAAAATTGAGTATTTTCATAGATATTTAAGACTTTGGAGGCTTAGAAAAAAATGTTGGAAATATTTGATAAATGTTCGGAGATCCTTTAAGGTTTTAAAATATTTGCAATGCCTTTAAAAATTTTTTTAAATTGTTAAATACCTTTTTCATCATTCAAATTATTCCAAAAATGGTTTGAAAATTTTCCGGTTTTTATAACAATTTTAAAAATCTTTTATAATATTTAAGAATCTTCTCAAAAGTTCTCTTAAAATTAATTTTTAAATGATTTAAAACAAAGGATAACATTGAATATTCCTAGGAATCTAAATAAAATTCTGTTATTTTTTTCATAACCTTTCAAAGTCTTCAAAAAAACATGAAAATTATATTTCGAAATCTAAAAAATCTAGAGTTTCTTTTTAAGTCTTTTGAAATTAAATTTCTTTTCAAATACTTCTAAATATTGTTTAAAATGATTCGAATTTTCCCTACAATTTTTGAAAAAATTCTTCCAAATTAAGGAAATTGACTTATAATCTTCAAGATGCTTTTTCGATTATTTTGAAAAACTTTTGGAATATTTTGAAATGTTTTTAAATAATCTATTCCAGTAAGTGTTGTTAATAAAAACACATTCAAAATTTTCTGAGAAATCTTAAGAAATTTTTGTATTTTCCTCAAACATTTCAAAATTCTTTAAAATCTTCTAGATTTTGTATTCGAAATCTTTTTAAAAAATGCTTTAAAAACTCCTAAAAATCACTTAAACTTATTTCAATTTTTCCTAAAATATTATGATCTAGCAGAATTTAAAGATTTTTTTCTTCAAATCTTCTACATTCTTTTTCGAAGATTTTGAAAATCATTTGAAATCTTTTGAAATCTTTTAAAATATTTTCTTCAAATTAATTTAAAAAAATTAATTAGTTTAAATAAAAGGTTCTATGTGCCTTGTGTTTATTTTTATATTTTTTGCAGTTGCTTTCTCCTAAACATTATATTTTTGGTTAAAAACTTTACTATTTTGTTGAAAATTCAGCAATTTTGTTAATAAATCATTTTTTTTAGTTGGCAATTTAAGTTTATATGTCATATTTAAAATATATTACAAATAATTATATGAAAAATTGTTACATTATGTGTTGAAAATCCTTATTTTTTGGTTGAAAATCTAATTACTTGGTTGGAGGTTGAACCACTTTGTTAACAAATCATTTTTTGAAGATTCATTATTTTACGTGAAAACTAGAAAATTTAATCATTTTCTTGAAAATTCGTTTTTTGAAGGACTGAGACTTTTTTGTTTGAAAATTCTACTATTTTCTTGAAAATCTTTTATTGCAGGTGGAAAATTTATTGAAAAATTATTTAGTTAGAAATGAAACTATTTCGTTAAAAAATTAATTACTTTGTTGAAAATTCAAGTATTTTATAAAAAATTAATCCTTTTGGTCGAAAATTTAACCAGTTTGTTGAACGTTTGTCTACCTCACAAAAATTTTGTCCTTTTGAATTGAAAATTCAACTGTCTTCTAATAAATTTAACAACCTAGTTAAAAATTCAACTATTTTGTTGAAAATTCCTGCCTCCGGATTGAAATTTTTTTTTTCGGCAGAATCGTAAAACATACTTTTTAGTTGAAGTAAATAAATAAATTTTTAATAAAGAAATGTTAGTCTGAAATGGGTATATTTCTATTTTATTTCTGCTAGCATTTGTGCCTCATCTTGTAGTTCTGAAATAATGTCCCATTTGTTAGTGGTTTTATTTTTTCAGAAATCTGGGTTTTTAAAATGAAATCATTTTTCGCAGAAAAAAGCTATAAGAAAAATTTTAAGGAATATAATTTTTAAAGCAGTCCGTTAGAAATAATTAGCATCTCATCCAGCGTTTATTGCTTCTTCTTCTCTTGCTCATTTATTTTGATGCTCGGGGATTTTTCTCTGAGCGAGGTTAATTTTTTTTTGCCATTTTGTTAACCACTTGCTCGTCTTCTTTTTATTTTTCCTTCTTCCTCCTCTATCCTTCCTTATTTAACATGCTTTAAGTCACGTATAGGAAATCCCGTAAATCCAAGGGCAGGGTGTTTTTGTTTTTACTTTTAAGGATTTTCCCACAAAAATACCCAGGGGACAACTCAAGAGTCAACATTAGTATAAAAAAATGATTAAAATTGAATTTATAATTGGCGATAGAATTCTTGCTGACCTTAGCTCTGAATAAACTCTACTATGCAATTGAGAACATGGTCAGAATAAACACTATAGGCATTGGCATTCTTTATGTTATCATAAATTTGCCAATTAAATTTTTTTTTCTAAAAAATCTCAATGTTTGTTAACTAGGGTGGTTCAAATTTTTTTCTTTGAATTTTTATGTACATCACACACTTTTTTTAAGCTATAAAAAAATTAGTGTTTTTTTGTTGTTTAATTATAGAGTTTCTGCAAGCTCCATTAAGTTTAAGGCGTATTTCCCATACAAAGATACGCTTTTGTAAATTTTATTAAGAATTGTAAATACAGTAGAACCTCGATTATCCGGCCTTTGATTATCCGAGGCTCCGCGTTATCCGAGGCAACCGGACGCATCCAAGCACTCCGTATTAACCGAGGTGTATGCTCGGATAATACGGAGAATCATTAATAAAACAGATGAAGCTGCTACGCCCAATTATGAATGCGCGCACTAGTTTGCAATTATAAATTAATTAATAAATTAATAAAGATCAATCCACATTCGTAAACTGTTTACCTTTATTTGCTAAACGTTTATATTTATTTTTCTATTTAAAATATATCAAAAATAAATAAATCTTCCGAATTTTGTACTAATTACGTATTATTTGAGTTTTCGCTTATCCGAGGTATCTCTTCCCTACATTACCTAACATTACGGATAATCGTGGTTCTACTGTGTTAGGAAAATCGGGTTAAAACTCAAAATTTATCTTCACAATTAGCCATAGAATACGATTTAATAATTACTTTTCAAGCACTATTGGTCTATTTTATAGGTTCCCAAAAAACCCCATTACTGAAAAATTTAAATTTTACGAAATGTTGGCGCTTATAATGATTTTTGGGCTCTTTTTAGAATAAAAATTGTTCCTAATATATAGAGCATTATATTATATTAATGATAAGAATTTCAAATATATTTTTTAAACCATTTAGTATTGTTTGTAGAAACTTTTTCTTAGAATAGAGTAAGAAATTCGCGGTCTTTTTACATTTTTAAACAGATTTTCACCTTTTCAATTAGAATGAAATAATAATTAATTTAGGTTAAAAACGTAATTGTTTAAACAATTTATATTAATATATACTTATCAGTGGGAAGTAGCATTTCTTGTAACATAAATAATTCGCATTTGAAAAAGACTGCACAAAATCATAATTATGGCCAAAAATTCTCAAAATCCAATTTTTCACTTATGGGGTTTTTTTGGCACCTTAGAAAACAGACTTATGGGGATAATAATTGAAAAGTGATAAATTATTCGTTTTCTACAGCTGACTGTGAAGAGAAATGTTCAATTTCAACTTGGTTCAGCTAATATTGACGATTCTGAACCAAATTTATCAAAACGTCTTTTTTTCTTATGGGGAACACATCTAAATATCACTTTTAAAAAATGATTTAATTTCTATGTGTGGATTCAATTAAATAACGTGGTGATGCGCATGAAATATAAAAAAATGGACCATCTTATTCCGCAAACCCCATGCAATTTAACAGGTGTTTCCCATAAAAAAAGGATGAAGTTTTTGATAATAATTCTGATTTTTTTTGCAGTTTATATCAGACAATAATGAATTTACTTTAACAGAAATAATTGTGTAAATTAATTTTTACATGTATAATAATATTTTATTAGAATAATGCTAGAAAGTTGCATTGTTTTTCTAAAGATGTCTCCTTTTAAAATAGTGTAAGGTTTCAATTTTATTAATTCAAGTTGGCAAACATTATTGTTTAAACACATTATTAATAATGTTAATATTATTCACTTTAAAAAATGATAGAAAGTTGTGATTTTTTTCGAAAGCATTTAACTCTTTGTACATTTTTCACTCAGAACGAGTTAACAATTAACAAAATTTAAAAAAAAATTGTTTGAACAAGTATTATTATTTATAAATATCTCCTCCTATAGTAATGATAGATTTTTGCGGTTTTTTAAAATTTAATTTTTACCACTTTTTACTTAGTGAGATTATAATTAATGGAATTTAACTAACTAAATTGTTTATTCATTGTATTATTGTTTACAACTATCTTTTTTGAAGTAATGCTAGAAAGTTGCTGATTTTTCCGAAATGCTTAGCTTTTATTTTACTTTTAAGTTAGGAACAAATATAAAATATCAATATTGGTAATTATTTAAACAAAAAGGTTCTCAGTAACTACTTCAAGGAAAATTTACATTTAATATTATGGCAACTTTCTAGCAATTATCTGAGAGGCGATAGTCATAAACAATAATTAATTGCTAAAGCAATTATGTTTCCTACATTTCATTAATTATTAATTTACTCTGAGAGAAAAGTAGACAAAAAGTTAACAGTTTTTAAGAAACCGCCATTATCTAACTATACTAAATGAAAAGATGATTATAAACAATTACAATTCGTTTAAACAATTATGTTTGTTAAATTATATAAATTATTACCACGCTCAAGTGAAAAGTGGAGTGAAAATAGAATATTTTGGAAAAAACCGCAACTTTGTAGCATTATTCAAATCAAATATAATTGCAAAAAAATTGTTTAAACAATTATTTTTGTAACAGAAAAAACTGTTACCTCACTCTAATTGAAAACTTAAAAAAAAGTAAAAAAATTCGGAAGAAACCGAATGACCTTCTACAAATTATTTAAGAAGAGATAGTTCTAAACAATAATATCTAGCATTAATCTAGGAGAAGATAGTTATAAATAATAATTTGTTTCAACAATTATTTATAACAAATCTCATAAATTATTATGTTCTTTAAATAAAAAGTGGTTAAAAAATATAAAAAATTAAGAAAGAACCGCAACTATCTAGCATTAATATAGGCTAAAATAGTTATAAACAATAATGATTTTGTTAAACAATTATTCATACTAAATTTCATTAATTTATACGTGTTCGAAATAAAAAGTGGACAAGAGGTTGAATATTTAAGTAAAACTTAAGCTTTCTGGCATTATTCAGTGAAAATATTATTTAAAATATTAATAAATTGTTTAAACAATAATTTTTTGCTGACTTGAAATAATTAACCTGACTCTAATATAAAAAATGAAGTTAAGTTGAAAAATTGGGAAATAACCACGACTTTCCAACTCTAATCTGAGAGAAAATTGCTAAAAACAATGCTAAATTGTTTAAACACTATCTTTAAACATCGAATTATCAGCAGGAAGTAATATCTTATGTATTAGAAACATCTGATACTAAAAAAAACGCAAAAATTATAAATTTCGCCAAAACCTTGCAGAACTTATTTTTGCTCTTGTGAATTTTGTGGGGACTTTAAAATTTTCGAGCCATCACTTTAAAGGCTTTCGTTTTTTAGCTATAATGTTATAAATGAATAAATAAAAAAATTTCATTTTTCGAGATTCGCAATGTTAACTCCTTTAAATATATAGTTTTTGTATACAATTTAAAATAAAAGAATTCTCGATCACGAATAATGAAAATCAGTTGCGATTTAAGAATTGTTTAAACAATTTTTATTAGCAAATTTACATTTTGACTATTTTTCAATAAATCGCTTTTATTTTTGTTAACGAGCTGAAAAAAATTTCTTTTTAATGACTTTTCAATATGATACTTTGCAAATTAACAAAAATTTTTCAATTATTTATACAAATTTTTATAAGCAAATGTTTAGTTAGCTTTTTTTAACTAAATAGGCTAAATTTTCTTTAAGTAATCAACGAAGAATATTTTTCCAATTACTCTTTGCACTAGTACTTCGCAATTTGATAAAAACTGTTAATTTTTTTTTCAATACAGCTTTACTACTAAATTTACGCCAATTTTGTAAAATTTGTTTTTTCAATTTTGATTTCAGCAGTACATGCATTTTAGACTTTTGCATACAACAGTAAAATAATCCATTAACTATAACAAGAAAAAAATTTTTTCTTGCAAAAATTCAAAATGAATTAATCTATTAACAATAGAAATACAAAAATTAATGCAATTTTTTGCAAAATATAAACTATTTTTAGGATAAGCGTTTTTAAAAAAATCCTTTTTTTGGATTACCCTATCGGACATTTCATTTTTCAATCAATATAGACTACACTTTCTTACGGATTCAGCTAAAAATTTATTTTCAATAACTCTGAAACGAAAGAGAGTTCGCAATATTTTCAAAGTTTTATTAGAACAAATGTTTAAATAATTATGAATTGTTATTTATTTGAAAATTATGTCATAAAAAAACAATGGTTCTAGTTCTTAAAATAAGTAACGATTTTCGTCAATTTGCAAAATATATTAGCCGAGAATTATCGAAACGAAATTTTAAGTTCATTTTGTGAATAAAAATTGACGCCCTTTGTAGAAAAATAGTCAGACTGGATGAAGGTATCCTGGCAATCATTTGAAGAAATATGTTTTAAATAGTACAAATTTTTTCTGGTTTTCTTGAAATTTAAATAAAATATAATGTAAAAAGATTTTACGAAGTTTATAACAAACAAAAATTACAAACATTTTAAGACATCTAATCTTTAGAAAAATGATAATAACAATGGAATGAAAACGCTGATGAAAGTTTCGGATAGGAATGCATTCCGAATTATTCCGAAAGTATTCAGAACAGCCAGAATTACTTCAAACAATTCCAAAAGAAATTCCACATTTTGTTCGATACAAATCGGTAAAAAATTAATCCGGCTTTATCCGGTTCAATCCGAACCAATCCTAATCAAATTTTTAATCGTAATGAATCCGAATCAATCCGAACTCAGATTAATATATACTTAATAATCAATCCGACTAAATTCGTATAAATCCGAGTTCGGAATGAACTGAATTCATTCGGATTGAAAATATGGTTTAGTAAATCCGAGTTCGGATTCATTTGGATTGAAACTTTTGTTCCGATTGGTTTGGAATGAAAGTTTGGATTGAATCGGAATAACTCGAATCAATTTTTTAGCGATTTCGATTGAACCAAATAGAAAAACTTTTTTGGGAATGGCTAAGATAAATTCGGATTGGTTCGGACACAGATTTCAGAATGATTCGGATTGTCAAAGGAATTCCTATCCTATCTATTTAAATCGGGAACCACATAGGAGTGTATGCGTAATTTAAAAACCAGGTGAAACCTTTTTTTAACAATAATAAATAATAAACTGAATACGCTAACATGAGGATATGGATGATCACTAAGTTTGATGAAAGCATTGCTTTGAATCGCGAGAAAACTCGATATATTTGGATGGTATAGAAATAAGGGTCTAAATGTGTTGAAACATAACCTAAAAATGTTGGAGGTTATTGTGGCCCAAAAAAATAAAATAATTTTCTGAATCTACGCCCCTTTTTTACCTTAGGTACACACATTTTGAAATCCTTAGATTTGTCCTTTTGCCTTTGGGCAATCATGTACCTGAAAGAAATAAAATCACTTTTTTGATTACCCACGCCTGAACTTGCAACTGACATGCTCGTTTAGAATAATCTAAGTTGGTTTTTTCTCGATTGTTGAATTCACAGCGAACTAAATGGGCAGTTAGTTCGCTAGAGAACTAAGTAACGCCATGCGCATCAGTCATCAACACCTTCTCCCTGCACCTGTACATCAGCACCTTCTCCCTGCACCTGTACATCAGCCAGGGATTTAGTTTGTTTTTCTAAAACATGGAATCTGTGTACATTAGGACGAAATTTTTGTACTAGACACAACAAACAACATCGTCTGGATCAGCTAGATAGTTCTCTACTAAATGATATGAAACTTGGCCTTAATAATGACCTCGAAAAAAATCGCTCAGACCTTAAAAATGACTTCGAAAAGAATCACTCAAACCTGAAGCAGGATCTAAAGCTTGATTTAAAAAAAAAACGCGTGTGGCTGTCGACAATTCAACTACGAATATAAACGTGGTCTCTTTACAAGTATCTCAGATTGATTCCAGACTGACTGTTGTTGAAAACAAGGTTACTGATTTAGACGTCACAATGCAAGAAAAAGTTTTTGTACTTAAACAGAATTTCGAAAAGTAAATAAAAAATATAAAAATGAAATTTTAAAACTCTCAAGCTGCCTCATCCCAAAGCACATCACGTAAGAAAATTCTATTACTTTTTAATTTACCATAACCTACTCGTACGGAAGATTAGCCCCTAGAATAAAGTGATCAGAAAGCTGTCACTAATATTCTTCAAACCATAAATCCATAACTTTCTGAAATTTTTAGACTATATGAATGTCCTGGGTAAACTGGTTAATCTTATAGCGTTATACTTAAAAGTCATTTATGCAAATGATGTAAAAATCTATTTACCTATAGCTAACCTACGATTGTATAAAGGCCACAATAAAATAAATATACATACTACTCAATGAATGGTGAAATTTAGCCCCAACAACTGGAAGATCGTTTATTCTAACTAATTGGAGGTAATTTTAATTTTGGATTAACGATTTTGAGATTAGGAGCAGAAAGCCTCTGAACAGGTATTAATCAACATTTTTCTTCAATTCAGTGACCCGAAAAATCTGGAAAAATGTGGTCGGGTTACATTGTTTATGAAGAAAAAAGTATATTTTGTTTATTAATTGGTGTTTTTTAAAGTTAGAAAAAAATAATTACCTCATGAGACCAAAAGGATATCGTATTCTAATTCAGTGACCCCAAAAAAATAAGAACTATATGGTCTAGTAAAAAGTTTAGACAGCTTCTTTTTTTGTGTGCCCGTGTAATTTTCTTCGTATCCAACAAAATTGTTTTGTTGGGCGCGTTTCGTTGATTTTAATAAATATTTTAGTTAAACAAATAAATTTTTTTATTTTAGCAAATTCGTTTGGTTCAAAGTTTTTGGTTGAATCATTTTATTTTTTATTTTAGAGAATATGTTATTGATTCAACCAAAATATATTGTGGAACGAATCCTGCACCCAGAAAAATAATTGTCTTTATTCAAAAAAATCGGTTTGTTAGCCGCATGTGATTGATTCTAATCAATATTTTGGTTAAACGAACAAAATTTTCTTTTAGTTAATCAAATTCGTTTAGTTCAGTCAACTAAAGTTTTTAGTTGAATTGTTTTGTTGAGTTTAGAAAATATTTTATTGATTCAAACAAATTTTTTGTTAGATCTACCAAACAATCTAAAAGAGCATTTCCGACCAAGTTTTTGTTGTTCATATAATAACCATATTCAACAGTTGATTCAATTTTTTTTTTGTTTATTCAACCTTTTATTCAACTTTTTCTGGGTGCATGTCAATGATGCTTCCTAAAATACTTATCATGGACAGTCGACACGTAAGCATAATGATATGAATGCTATAGAAGTACATTCTCTCTGCAAACATATAGATTTAATTACTTAGTCACGATCTGAATTCTCTTGCACAGTAAAAAAACTTATGTTACGAGTAAATAATTTATATCCGGAGGTTTAATTTAAGTCCTGCGTCACGCTATTGTGACTGCTTGTGCGAATTAATTATATCCTCCTGCGTAACTGTTCTGCCGGCTAAAAGTTAGGCATTGTGATATCAGACACAAAAGGACAAATCTAAGGATTTAAAAATAAGTGTAGCTAAGGTAAACAGGCGGAGATTCAGGAAATGATACAATGTCCTTTAATATTTTTAGGTTATGTCTCAATCGAATTAGGTTCTTATTTTCATGCTATCAAAATACGAGGGTAGTTCAATAAGTCCTTAGAATGACCAACAGATGGCGCGCGAATCGCTCCAAATCATCTGTTTTCAGCCAGCACCAATCCCGACTAGAAATATGGTGCAGTCACAGTCCACATCTTCTGAGTTTACGTGTTTTTATAACCAATTGAAAAAAAAATTGTTCGTTAAGAAAAATGGAAAAAAACGAGTTCAGA
>NC_046662.1:37504168-37506143 GCF_010883055.1 Belonocnema kinseyi | reverse complement strand
GGAACTTCCGAAAACGCACTTTTCTGAAGGATTAAAAAAACTTGAAAAGCGATTGACCAAGTGTATAGAGCTCCAAGGAGATTATGTTCAAAAATAAAAAAATATTTACCAAAAAAAAATTGTTTTTATACTTCATTCTAAGGACTTATTGAACTACCCTCGTATATCGAGTTGTAAAGCGATTCAAAGTGATGTTTTCATCGACCTTAGTGTTCATCCATATCCACATGTTAGCATTTCCAGTTAATTATTTATTATTGTTAAAAAAAGGTATTTCTTTGCACAGAAAACAAAATTAAATTTTTTCTTCATTTTTTCCTAAATTTATATTTCTTACACCAAGCAAGCAAAGATTGTTACAATAATGGAGATAATTTTGTATGATTTTACGGAAATTAACCTTTAAAATAAACTTATGAATTTTACAGAATGTTTATTATATTATAATTTATTAAAATTTGAGGAAAAAATTGAAATTTGCGCTACATTAGCAACATTATCTCCAAAAACTGACAAAATGACTTTATCCTGGTTAATTTTTCAGTATGTTAAAAATTCCCATTTCAATGCGTTGGTTTGGGACTTGTGTTAAATACAATCATTATTTGAAATCTTGCGACTTTATTGCATCAAGTTCGACTTTAGGGTAGAATTTAGGAAATACATTTTTAAAATATTTTGAAAATGTATAAAAATATAATACAAATATACCTTTAATATTAGCTAAAGAATAAAAATGTTAATTATTTCGATGGTTATTTTAATTTCTCGAAAAGATTAAAATTTGACATCTTTTTGCAATATCTTTTTATTAAATTGACATTTAATAAATTAGACGCAAAATTTTATTCAATTTTGTGATATTATACCGCCTGCACTGCATTTGATCGTAAATTCCTCTTTTTGTTTGAAAATTAATCTTCTTTGATGAAAATTCATGTTTTCGCTTAAAAATTTAACTATTTGGTAATAAGTAAGTCTACTTTTTAGTACATTCAACAATTTTTTTAAAAAGTCACGTTTTTCGTTAAAAATTTAACCGATCGTTAAAATTCGTTGTTTTGTTTGGTTGCAAATTAATTTTTTTAAATATTAATTTATCTATTCTACTTTAGGTTGACAATTCAACTACTTGATTAAAAATGGATTTACTTTGTTAAGCATCCTTTTTTCAGATTCATCTATTTTATTGAAAATTTAACTGTTTTGTTCAAAATTCTTTTTTATTTGTTAAAAATTAATTTTTTCCAAATGAAAATTATCTAATCCATTCCAAGTGGAAAATTCCATAACTTGGTAGTAGATGAAACTACTTGGTTTGAAATTTATTTTTATATTTAAAAATTCTTTATTTGAGTTAAAAATGTCCTGGTTGAAAATTTTAATACTTTGTTAAAAATTCGTTTCTTAGGATAAAAATTGTTTTTTCAATTGAAAATTTAAGTGTTATATTTTTGGAAAAATGTTGTCTTTCTTATTTGAAAATTAGTGTATTTTGTTCAAATTTTTTTTAGAAAATTAAGTTTCTTGCTTGAAAATTCATCTTATTGCTTGACAACTGAACTATCTTATTTTAAATTGTAGGTACTGTGGGCGTATATTGATAGTATAAAAGAAATTGAAAAAGTATAGAAAAAAATGTTATTAATTTTCTTTCTTTGAGCGAATATTGAACCAAAAAATAACTTCTAACCAAAAATTATAAAATGTTTCAGAAGTTAATAATGTCTCAAGTCAAGCAATCAGGTAATATCAAAGTATTATATGAATGAATAAATTAACTAAGAATTAACTAAAAATATCTTTCTGATGAATTTTTTCTAGGATACTTTGCAAATTTAAAATAATTATGAATAATTTAGACAATTTTCATAAAAAGTAATTCATAGCAATTCATTATAATTTCGCGATAAAAGAAGGAAAACAAAGGAAATTTAAACCTACAAACTAAAAATAACGCCGAAATTTTCAACCG
>NC_046662.1:37490310-37504068 GCF_010883055.1 Belonocnema kinseyi | reverse complement strand
ATCTCTATCCCATCCACACACTACTCCTTTCCCCTGCCGAGTGAGTCACGCCTACCCCGAAAGGGAAATGGCTTAATGGTGTAATAATAATAATAATTAATAATTTAAGCAAGTTTCATAAACCAATTCATAGATTGGTTATTTTTCAATAACAAATTTTAACTTTGCATAGAATTCACAAATAATATATTTCATATGACTTTTTTTCTATAATTGCTTGAAAATTTCCAAAATTTATTAATTATTTAAACAATTTTTATAAACAGATCAGGAGTTTGACTATTTTTCAACGAACAGGCTACATTTTTCAATGAAAGGAATAAGAAATATATTTCCAACATCACTTTTTTACAATAATTTTAAAATTTACAATAATTAATAATTATTGAAACAATTTTCATAAACAAATTTAAAGTTTGGCTCCTTTTTATCGAATGGACACAATTTTTTTAGTTATTTAAATAAGAATCTATTTTCGATGACTCTTTTATATATTGATTTGCAAATTTATAATAATTATTAATTATTTAAACAATTTTTATAAAGAAATTCATAGTTTGGCTATTGCTCAATGAATAGGCTCAATTTTCTTACAGAATTCATTGCTAATATCTTTATGAAGATATTTTTTAACGAATAAACTCAAGTTGTTTACAAAAGCAGCAAGGCATGTATTTCCAATTACTCTTTCGTTCAATATATTGCAAATTTATAATAATTATTAATTATTCAAACAATTTTCATGAAAAAATTCTCAATTTGACTATTTGGCAACAAATAGGCTCCATTTTTTGGGAAAAAACTAAGAATATCTTTCCGATGACTTTTTTCTATGATTCTTTGAAAATTTCGAAGAATCATTAAATTATTTAAATAATTTTAATAAAGGAATAAACAGTTTGGCTTTCTGCTTAAAAATTCATTTTTTTTTGTTGGCAAATTAAACTTTTTGTCCGAAATTTAACTTTTTGGTTGAAGATTAAACTATTTTTGTGAAAAATGAACTATTTTGTTTGTTATTTTTTTTTATTAAAGATTAAACTACGTGTTCGGAAATTTATTTTTCAGACATTAAATATTAGTTGAGTATTAAATTGAACTAATGTACTGAAAAATGTAAAAAATATAAAATGTAAAATGTGAAATTTGTTGAAACTTAATTTTTTTCGGTTGTAGATGACGTTTTTAACTGAAAATTTAAGTTAAATTTCTTAGTTTAAAATTCACCTATTTAGCTAAAAAGTTATCTATTTGAACTGAAAATTAATCTTTTAGTTTGAAAATTGAACTCTTTTGTTGGAAACTAAACTGAAACGAAACTAAACTGAAAATTTGACTGTTTCATTTTTGGTGAAAATTTTGTCTTTTTTATGGAAAGTTAATGAATTTTGTTTATATTTCGTTCTTTTTCATTGAAATATAAGTTTCTTGCATGAAACTTCATATTTTACGTCGAAAAATGAAGTCTTTTTCTTAAAAACTCATCTTTTTGGTTGAAACTTGAACTAATTATATGAAAAATGTAAAAAATGTAAAATGCAAAATTTGTTGAAACTTAATTTTTATTAGTTGAAAATAAAGCTTTTTAACTGAAAATTCAAGTTATAATTTAATAATTTTGTGAAAAAATTGTCCCTATTTGTTGACAAATTATTTTGTTTTTTATGTTATTCAAAATTGAACTATTTTGTTGATTTTTTCTATTGATAATGAAACTATTTGTTCAAAAAATTATTTTTTAGGCTAAGAATTATTTTATTTTTTTACTGAAAATTTTACTGTTTCATTTTCAGTGAAATTTTTTTTTTTTTTGAAAATGAATGTATTTTGTTGAAACTTCGTTCCTTTTGGTAGAAATTTTAGATTCTTGCATGAAACTTCATCGTTTTAATTAAACACTGAAGTATTTTGCTTGACAATGAATCTTTTTCGTTGAAATTGAACTATTATGCTGAAAAATGTAACTAATTTGTTAAAACTTAATTTTCTTTAGTTGAAAATGAAGTTTTTTAACTGAAAATTAAAGTTAAATTTCTTAGTTAAAAATTCACTTTTTAACTGAAAATTTATTTTTTTTGTGTTGAGAATTATTCTTTTTGGTTGAATATTCATGTATTTTGCAAAAATTCGGCTTTTTCGGTAGAAAAAAAATCTTTGTCATTGGAAAATTATGTTTTTTGTTAAAAATTCAATTATTTGGTTAAAAATTAATCGCTGTTGTAAAAAATTTAATAATTTTGTGAAAAAGTAACTTTTTCGTTAAGAATTAATCTGTTTTGCTAAAAATTCCTCATTTTGGGTAAAAATTTATTCACTTTCGTTGACGATTCCAATATGTCGCTTACCATCACCTTGCTTTCTTGAAAAATCTTGTACTTTATAGAAAATTCGTCTTTTTATGAAAATTGATCTTCTTGGTTAAACGTTTATTTTTTGTTTGTTTGAACATTCAATTCCTTAATTTGAAGTTAAAACTACTTTGTCCCTTACGGCCTGAAAATCAATTTTTGAACATTCAACTTGTTAACATAGCACTTTGTAGCTAATTAAATGGCGCTTCTTTTTTCGCTCGGAAAAAATTGTATCTATCACCGTTTCTGTAAAAAATTTTTAAAAAATTAATTTTTCAGACCAGCAAATTTACTAAATATTTTCACTTCAATACACTCCAAAATACAAAGTTATTTATATACCTAATGAATTATTCGTTAACAAAATAGAAGCATTGAAAAAAAATAACTAAAAAAGTAAATGTCGAATTTGCTAGAAACTCTAAGTGGAGGTAGGAAGCAAAATAGAAATAAAGAAAATTAGGCTAATAATATTAGCAAAGCTAAAAAAAGGCATTTGTACATAATTCCCTTGAAAAGTTAAAAATTTCAATACTTATTAAAAAAGTGAATAAAAATAAATTATTGAATTCATAGATTTTTTAAAATTATTTTTATTTTGTAAAAGTTTTCATGATTAAAATTTAGGGCATATTTTATATGTATATATTACTGTAAACCAGGGGAAATGGAGAAATCAGGATTTTTTTTATTAAGCAATATATTTAAAATATTAAGAATGTTTTCTGTATAAAGTCAAGCACATTACTTAATCTTTAACTTGATTTATGAAATCAAACAAGGTAGCCACATTGCTAAGTCTTACAAATGTTGGAAAAGAAATATAGATTTACTATAGAAAGAATAGTTTAAAGCGTAATTATTTATTTTAAAATAGTTGAACTAAGATTTCCGTTTTATTTTCACTTCAGGAATTAGCCATCATTTTTGTTTAATCCCTATAGTAGTATATCGGTTTGTTATGTTCTTTATATAAGATTTTCTACGAACTTTATTCGTGTTGATTTTGAAAAAAATATTCATTTTGTGCTAAGAAATTTTTATCTTATTAGTGATATAATTACAAAGAAGTTTAGTTTGAATAAAAACCATCAAAATAAATTTGTAAATAATCTTTTAAGGAAAAAATAATCTATTGGTAAGTAATTCAACCATTTGATTCAAAATTAGCTTTTTGTTGGAAATTCATACTTTTGGTTAAAAATTGATCTATATTAGTAGAAGAATTAATATTTTGGTTTAAAAATTTGTATTGTAACATATATTTTCCTGAATGTTTATAATGACCCTGTAAATAGGTGTATGTAATGCAGCAAAATTTTCAGGAAACTTCATTATATCCTAAGAACATATATTTTGCTGGAAATTTGGGGATAAGTTCTCAAATTTTCATCTTAAAATATAAAGAATTTTTTATTTCGGAGTGGGTTGAAGTGAAAATGTTGAGTAAATTTACTACTCTGAAAAATTAAGCTTTTTGCGATTTTACAGAAACGGTAAAATATAACCTTTTTCCACCGAGAGAAAAAAGATGCGTCATTTAATTTGCTACAAAGTGATATGTTAAAAAGCTGAGTCTCAATTGCAAAAATTGTCCACGTACTCTTTCTGGAACATTCTGCTCCCCAAAATGATAAACGAAGACAACTACACTGAAGAAGTAAACACTGATCCAGCCTCGACCCGGATCCTTGAAGCTTCAGACCTTCGAATGTTGGGGAATTTTCCCAATGAATCGTTATAGTAAAAAGTGGGAATATACGGTTTCATTGAAAGATAAGCTAGATGAACTAGTATTGCATTATAATCGTGATGACGTTCACACCGAATTTGATAATGTACACTCGATCACGTGATAAACATAGTAATACACATACACAGTGATGATAGTAAAGTGAATGAATATCGTATGATTCTGAACTTTCGAGGACATATGGCTATTGGTCGACCAACCAAGGACCATGGTGAGATGGATCATAATTGCGTCACGTGTGATTCACTATATAGTAAACACGGGTCGTAGCCCTCCTTACTTGCCCTTCCCGTTCCCGACCACATTTCTTTTATTTCTTGCTCACACACACACGCGGGAAACCACTTTCGATTAAAGCAACTTCACCTATGTAAATATAGGCAAACGTGATAAGAGATTTAATTATGTAGACATTTTTCTTGGCTACAGTGAGAAGAAACATTTAGTAATCGGAACAAACATTTAATCCTCGCAACAATACTATTTTTTGAACAGTTTTTGTTGTCACTGCAGAATTTTGGTTAGTAGCATACACGGAGAATTCTGCTACTGAACTATTTGTTAAAAAACACATTTAGTTTTACTAGTTGTATTTTGCATTTGAGGAATAATTAATTGCAGCTGATAGGATAATTACTAAATTTATTGGAATAAAACCTAAAACTATTCCATTCATAGCTGCAGAAGATTACAGAAACATCGAATTTCAAATCAGCAGAAAGTCTATCTGTCGAAATTGAATTGATGGGCTGAACACAATACTTCGTCTTTAAGGGCATGTGATACTTACAGTTTCCCCGGATTTTTCCCACAAAAATGAAAATTTTGAAAAACTGAATTCGGAGATGCTATAAAATATCATAACGGACGTCCCCGGACTCTTTTTTGAGGGATAATAACAAAAAAATGTATTGTTATAAATAAAAATTTTTATGCATATGCATTATTTTGAGGTTACGTCGTCTTCCATCTCTGCCTTTTCGATAATCTGGAAATTATTTATAAAATAAACTTCTTTGATTGCCTGCAAATAAGGTTAGTTCCGGGAGATTAGTTACTATGTTTATTTGTAAGTCCAAAGTTTTCGGCCAAAAATATTGTGTAGTTTGGAACTATCACTCGGGTGAATTGTAACACACATAACCTCGAAATATATACGACGTTGTTAGCAATATCAAAAAATTGTTGATAAAAAAAACACAAAAAAAGTGTGTGGGGACGTCCGTTAGCATGTTCTATATCATTTCCCAGATTTTGAAGGCAAAATATTTCTTATCCTAGGAAAAAAGCCGGGAAAATCTAACACTGGAAAAATCGATACTATTTCCTAAGCGCTATGCAAATTAATCACATTTTTCTAAATTAAAACTCTTTTGAATTAACCTACAAAAAAGTGTGTATGGACGTCCGTTATCATGTTCGCCATCATTTCCCAAATTTTTAAGAAAAAATATTTATTATTCAGTAGTTTTTTTTTTCAGTAGTATAAAATTTTTAAGACAAAATATTTATTATTCAGTAGTTCAGTAGAAAATTTATAAATAAAATTAAAATTGAATAAAAAGTGACAGGTTGCGAAAACCAAGATTTCATGCAATTTTCGGGCCTAAAGGTCATTTCAAGTTTTGCAATTGTAGAAAGGAGAAGTTATGTTTTCGTGACAGGTAAGGAAGAAAACCATACAAAAAAATTTAGATTTTTCCTCATTCTTAATTCATTATCCTTTTCAGATTATTTAGTTTATACGTTTTTAACAAAGTTTGTTCTGGTTTGATTATGATAAGTAAAGAAATCTTCTTTGCATGGAGGTATGTCGCATTCTTTACACAAGGAAATTGTCCTTTTGATTACTTTTTTCATATTCATAATTCGGCGTCTTTTAGGATTTGTAGTTTTTTTTATCAAGTGATAAAAGGAACTTTGACCAAAATTGTTTAAAAGTGGATAAAATTGACATTTTTATGATGCAAAAACCATGTGAAACCTTTGAGTGAAAGCATTGTTCAAAATTCATTTAAATTACTATTAATTTAAGGTAAATGTGTGTGTTAAAACGATTTCGCTCAAGATGTTTTTAGTTGAAAATTTATCTTCTTGGTTGAAAATTTCTGAATTTTATTATTAATTCGTATTTTTTCGTAGTGAATTATTCTTATCGTTTCAAAATCCTTCTTTCAGGATCACTTAAAAGTAGCTGAAAGATTGTTAAGAGTGTTGAAATTCAAACTAATTTTTGTTAGAAATAATTAAAGGTAAACTCAATTTTTTCAAATTAAAACTCAATAAAAAGGTCACTGCCCGTTCCAAAGAGTTTTGAACGGAAAAAAGAATTCGAATTTTTAACTAATTTTTGTGGATATTTTTCTTCTGTATGAAGCAATATAGGTAGCAAAAATAAATCGCAATATTTTTATACAGTCTTTAAAATACTTGCTTTACACAACTTCAAATTAAAAGTATGTGAAAACTAAAATGTAGTCTGAGAAATTTTTCAAATCGAATAATATAGAATTAAAATTTTCATAAGAATACAATTTAAAATTTAAACATTTAAAGCCAAACAATTTTTAAGTTCTAAACATTGTAAATGTTGATCTTCAAATATGAACAATTTTATATTAAAAGTTTTTGAAGTTGAAAGAATTATTTGAAGCGATTTAGCTTCAGAATCCTATTTTGAAAATGTTTACAATTTTATGTTCGATTATAAATTTAAAAATTTTGCTTTAATAACTAAATTCTCTAAATTAACTATAATTGATTTTTTTAGATTCACTTTGTAAATTGAAACAATTTGATATAGATCATGTTTTTAGTGCTCAGACAATTTAAAATTAAGAACGTTTGTAATTAAACAATTTTGATTTTGTGTTATTAGACCATTTCTGAAATAGTTTATGTTTTTTATGTTGGAAAACAAAAATCCAGGGACATCAACTTGCGCGTGCATTCTATTTAACACGTTTTTCTAGAGCAATTAAAGTAATAATTTAAATTTAATTTATATTTACGGAATTTCAAATTATTTTCTTATATTAAAATGAATTTTCACAACTTCGAAGCATTTGAAGGGACTTAAACAAATTTCAAGTATATGGAGCAAACAGAAAAATTCTAAAGGATTTTAACGATATGATGTTACTTTAAAAGACTGCAAAGAATTTTAAGAGACTTTACTTCAAAAAAATTTTTAAACTCCTTATGTTTAGAAATTGTTTGTCATGGATTTTTAAATATTTTATGTTTTTAAGATTAGAAAATAACAAAACCAGAGACGTAAGCGAGTGCTGTGTGCACGTGCATTTCAACTTAAACATTCGTTTATAGAATTTAATTTTTATTAAAGAATTTCCAAAGATTTATACTTATTTTAATAGATTTTACATTTTGTAGGGATTTTAATAAATTTCCAGAGAATTTCAGGGACTAAGCTAAATTTTATTTCAAGGAATTTTCACATTTTAAATGATATTGAAGAATTCTACAAATAGCAAAGGATTTGAAAAGATTCCAAAGTATTCCCAGAGATTTCCATTCAAAAATTTCTAACGCTATTAAAATTTAAAAATTGGTATGATGTGTTCATTAATAGTTTTTTTTTGTAATATTAGAAAGCATAAATTCAGGGTCCTCACCATGCGGCTCGCGCTCGTTTATTTGTGATTAATGTACAATATTTTAGGTGCTCAAACTTGGACTGTTTGTAGTTTGAGTTTAAGAGCATTGAAGAATTTAAAAATTGGATTAAAATAATTAATTATAGTATTGGCGAAATTTAAAATCTTCCAAAGAAATATTTGGTTACTCTTATAAGAATTACTATTGAGTTGTTAATGAAGCAACAATAATTGATAATGTTTTAAAATTTATTAAAATGATTTAACTAACTTTAAATTCAGTGGAAACTCTCTAAATCGACCATAAGTCTGTCTACAATCTTAATAATTAAATTATTTCTTTTGTTTTAGTGCAAGATTTAATTTTGATTATGAATTGTTCCCGCCTGTCTCTTGACTGAGCAATACCTAAGAATTTTTTAATTTCACTTCTTTCAGAAGTTAATCCTTTACTCAATACTTTGTCGACTTCTTTTTTTGCTTTGATTTTAATTAAATTTGGTAACTTTCGAAGGGCTAAGATCTAGGGCTACATAATTATCTTCAGCAATTTGTTTTTCAGAAATAAATTCCGGATCCTTAACGTTAATTATATTTCAGCTTCCTTTTCAGCTTCACCCTCAGCTTTCTTTTGTTCTGGAAATTCATTGCTTTTTCGAAGCCTAAAGTAAGCTTTCCACGGTATTAGGTTAAACTTAAAATAAAATAACACCCAGAAACAATATGTATCATTAGCCAGTTTTTTGTAAAATAGATTGCAACGGCTATTAGACGATCTATTCTGGAATGACAGATCTGTTTTAATTCAAGGCGCAAATAGACATGAAAAATGATAGAAAGAACCCAGTGGGTAAAAAGCTTGGCAACATCTTTACGACATCGTTACGGCATCGTTACGACAACTTTACGACATCCTATGTCTATGTCGTTAAGGTGTCTTTACGATATCGTAAATAAGTCGCATGATTTGACGACGTCTTTACGATATCGCCAAAACATCGGAACGGCATAGACATAGTATGTCGTAAAGTTGTCGAAAAGATGTCGTAACGATGTCGTAAAGACATCGCAAAATTATGTGCCCACTGGGAAACGTCGAAAGAAAATTAATTTCTGAATATTTCTCCAAAACCGTACATCATTATAGTAGTAGCAAAGCTGTTCTCATTTCAAGACTCGTATGTCAATGTGGACAAAGTTGTGTATAAAAATGAAACACTTTAAAAATCTCTCAACATTTCCAACAAGCTCTACTAAGTTTTACAAGCAAAGTATCCTCTAGAGAGCAAACAGATTTGAGTTTTATTGCAACGAGGTTTGTAGAAACACACACGGAGAAAAATTGATGTTTAAATGTAGATGTTCAAAGGGTAAGATTGTCCCACCTAACATGCAGATATGCATGCCAAATATCTACTATCTTTTTGAGATGTTTGTCGTAAAAATATTTTGATGTTTAACTGAAACACATTCAGATGTTAAAATCGTCCGAACGCATGCGTATCACGCACTAGAATTTTACAGCTATATATTTTCGATATCATAATTATGGAATATTACTATTTTGGAACATTTCCAAAGAATCAAAATCAATAAAAACTAGCAATCCTTAAATAAAGTTGGATAACGACTTTTGTCTGTCTGCACGAGGGAAGTATGATCTTAAGTTTCAATTGAACACTTGGCTCTAACATATTTGACCAAATGTTTATAAATTTGAAATAAAATTTGAGTCTAAGTAAACTAAAAGAGAAAGAATCGTAAACGCAGATTACAGATCATTCGTTTTCCGCTTGCTTACCCAGTTTTTATTTTTTATTTTGAATTAAAAATATTAAACTCAAATATTTTCAGACTTTAGTTGACATAACCATACATGTAATATCTCCGATATTTCATTGAAAATTTTAGATGTTTTTGAGTAACATCCCACTTTTTAATAACTACAGATGCCAACTTTTAACATATAGTTTGCTCTTCTATAATTAAACATAAAATGTATTAATCCTGAACGTATTATTCCAAAAAACGATTTTTAAGCTACAGGGCAAATCCCCCTCCCCAGTTTTCATTTTTGGAGAAAGAAAATCCGTGATTTTGTTCGAAATTCAAATATTAATAAGTGTCATCTGGTACTTCCAAATCCTATTAATTTGATTAACATGGAGCATTCAAATATTGCCCAAAAATAAAAAAAAAACTACATTTTTTCGTATTATTGTTAATTCTTACTAATGTATGCCATTAAAAAAAATTACAAATGGACAACTTAAATATCCACCATGACTTACGAAACAATGTTACTTTTGTTTAAATTTAAACAATAAATGATTGTTTATTATCGAAATGTCTAAAAATTGAACAAGAGATGACCAATTTTTTCTCATTTCTTTTTGTTGAATAGTTATATTTAATAGACTTCTTCTAATGATTAAGATATGTCTATTTGTTTAAACAATTTTTATTTGCTGAAGCAGTTTTCTTTGGAAAAGTTTAAAAAAAATATATAAAACAGAACAGATGCAATTATTCTTCTGGCTGTATAGTGTACATAAAGAATATACTAGTTGTTTTTTAATTTTCTTTAACAAACTGAATTTATTTAAACGATTTTTTTCTTAAAACATTTCAAAAATCTTATTTTGTGAATTAAGCTAAAAATGAAATGATTTTGAGGAGTAGTAGATTCTGTTGAAAGCTTTATGTCATTGTTTCTACAAATAATTATTGTTCTTTTTTTTTAATTTCGTTCAAATTTTACTACTCCAGAATTTACTGCTCCTGGAAATCATTCAACATTATGTTAAATTTCGAAAACATGATTTAAAAATATTTTTGAAAAAATAATGTTTCAAATTTTATATTATTTCTGTAAAGTTAACGGAAAAACTGCTTGAGCAAATAAAAATTGTTTAAAGAAATGGAATTTTGTTAAAAATGAGAAGAACTGTACCAAAATTATGTAATTATTGAACAAAAAGTAGCATAAGATACAACTTTTAGAAAAAGAGGACACTTCTGGCTCAATTCTCAGACATTTCAAAAATAAACAATGGTCAATTGTTTAAATAATGTATTAATATTCTCAACAAAATTGACTATTTTAAAGATGTCTAGAGGAGACACTAGTTGACATATTTGAAAGAAATTCTTTGAGATAGTTTGTACATGTTGAGAGAATCAAAGATGAACGACTAACGTAACAAGTAACAAGTATATTAATGTAAAGTAAATTGCAGTGTTACAACCCGTCTTTGGGTCTTAGTCAAGGTAAAAATCACAAAAGAGTCTGAAAATCATACATTCTCATAACAATTCAAATATCTAATTCCACAGATCTAGAAATAAAATTAAAACTCACTAAAACCATTTTTGAGATTTTAATTTTTCATCTCTTGTAGTCTTCCTCTTTTACAAACGAAAGAGGACTGACCATCTGAAAGTTTTTAAGTCACTTTACTATTGTTATGAGAGAAGACAAATTACAAACTGTCATATTCGTGAACTGCGCCGGGACATTTTGGTAAACACGTTTAGTATAGAGAAGGTTAATATGATGTCACGTCAAATTAGTTTGAATATACATTGAGTCATACAGCTCGTCACAGCACGTGCCAAAAGTTATGAATTGAAAGAACAAATGAGTTTAATAAGCACTGATAAACATCAGTAATATGCATTCTTTGATTTTCTCAATTAAGGCACAAATTATTGTTCTTTTTCAATAAAAATGGATTCTATAGTTCTTGTTGTATAGGTAATAAATTCTTTTGCTAAAATACTGATGCTTTTAAAATTAAAATCAAAATGATGATCAAAAAACAAAGTATGTTCTGCTAGTTCCACCTATGTGAATAGTTAAACAACATCTACATTTTATGAGGTAAAAAAAACATCTAATAAATTTCCTATTCTTCTATTTTTTTACAAACCATGTATATAAGCAATAGTTAAACTCTTTAAATTTTTATTTAGTGTTTTTAAACATTTTTTCTTTTTATTATTACTAAGTTTGTTTAAAATTTCATGTGTTATTTCTTTGATTATACTTTTAACTAGAGCTAATGAATAATTGTTTAGAATTAAGGTTTCTTTAATTTGGGTAATATTTTCTATTCTAAACTGAATATCACATTGACATAATATTAAGTTTTATGTCTCTGCCAGTTATATTTTTAATTAGTCCTATTGTTTTCAAAGTGATGGTGTGAGTTTTAATTGAAATATTATCCAGAAAAAGTTTTTGTTTGATATCAATTAGTAAGAATTATTTAATTATTCCTGAATTAATTCAGTAGGAATGATAGGAAACACATAACCTACATAGCGTTTGTAAAACAGCAGTTTAAAATTTTATAAGTGATAAAGCTCTAGATGCTGTGTCTTCTGATACGATATTAGATATGACTGGAGATAATGAAGATCCCATTGGACAACCTAATGTTAACTTATAATAACATTTTTGAAAGAGAAAATTGTGTTGTTAAAAACTGTTCTGACCACAACAAGTATTTTGTTTTCTTAAGATATTATTTTTAATTTTCTCTAGAAGTTTAATTTTTCTTCTACACATTCCATACCCAAATCCAGGGATTTAGAGACACCATAGAATGGGAAGAAGGATTTTTAAGTGTTTAATTTTTCATTAAAATTCCAGCTAACTTTTATAAATGAATCTGTAGTATCTTGAAATGGCTTAGAAGCTTTTGCTAAATTTGACGATAATTTATGAGCTGGTGAACCAATGGAGGACATTTAGCCACAATCGAAACTTTATATTTCAATCGGTAATACAATTGACCATTAACATAGGATTTATCATGCTCTGATTTCTTGTTTTTTTTTATATATTTAAAGATTTCATCTTATCTGCCAGAGAAGCAATGATATTGTTAGTAAGAACTTGGTTTGATTTGAACGGAATTTCAATTTCATACATGCTTCTCGTTGCTTATATTTAAATTTTTTCATCAGAAGACTTAGAATTTTGGTTAAATTTAATCATGAGATTGCGGTAAGCAAGACTTTAAAGTATCCTGATTTTTCAGTGATAAAAAAACATGGTGGATTAATTTTTACTAATTGGTATCAAACAGAAACTTTTTCTGGACAATATTTAAATTAAAACTCCCACCATTCCTTTGAAAAAATAGGAATGAAAGAAACCTTATTTCTTAACAAATATTCATTACGTCTTATAAAAAGTGTAATTAAAAAAAATACATAAAGTTTATGACAACTCTATTAATAATAAAAAGTCAAAATTGTTAGAAACGCTGAATAAAAATGATAAGAGTTTAACTCTTCCTTATATACAAGGTTTGTCAGAAAGAATTAGAAGCTCCCGTAAAAAATTTAATATCAATATATATTTCTTATATAGTGATAAATTATAGAATTTGTAAATCTACAGATAAGAATTGCTTGGTTCGGATGCTTTTTGTTTTTCGTTCATAAGAATAATAAAAACTTGAATATAAATAATTTTTGATGCTAACACATAAAGGTCGGTGCTTAGCTATTACTTCGAAACAGATAACATGAAATATGAAAACAAATTGTTTATTTTTAAATGGTTTTTTGAATCTAAGGAAACGTTCCAATACTTCGGCACACTTCAGCACACTTCAGCACAGTGGTCATTTATGAATGAGTGATTAAAATAAAGTAATAAAATATATAAAAGGTGTTTGCAGGAAATGTATAAGGGAAACAAGGTTTCATGGTTTTTTCCTCTGAAAAATTGCCTTTTTTGCGAGTGCTTGATTTTTCACGGGGTAATAACTTTTTGTCCTTCTAGAACGTATTAACAAATCTTTAAAATGTCGAATAATCCAAATGATTATTTTCAAGTGTAAATCGAGTTATTGAATCAACAATTAATACTCGATTCTATTATTTTAACATAGCATTCGCAATAGCATGTGAAATTTTTATAAACACTATTTTTGAAGTTTAACAACTTGCCTCAATATTTTTTCAATAAACAATCACTATTTTATTTGTGATTTTTCATAATTGTATTTATTATTATTTA
>NC_046662.1:37483265-37490210 GCF_010883055.1 Belonocnema kinseyi | reverse complement strand
ACAACATTAGAAGTATTGGTTATAACAGCTTTTCTCTTTGCGATCTACTAGAATTACATTCCATATAAGCAGATAATTTTTATCATCCAAAAATATTTCCATACAATATTACAAATTCAATGGAACTCTTCCCTGCAATAATTTGTACGTTAATTTACAAACTCGACGAATGAATATAAATCATGTATATCAGTGCTTATTAAACTGATTTGTTTTGTAAATTTCAAACTTTTGACGCGTGCTGATTCTAGGTTTAGGACTCAATGTCTAATCAAACTAATTTAACGTGACATCATATTAACCTTCTCTGTACTAAACATGTTTACCAAAATTTTGTCCTGGCGCAGTTCGTGAATATGACTTGTAATAATTTTTAAACTGTACAGTTATTTTAGTCAGTTTCAATATTATTGCTAGATCTTTGAAACTATATATTTGAATTATTATCCAAAATGTATATTTTTTCATGCTCTTTTGTAATTTTTACCAAACGCAAAAAGTACTGAATCCAGTAATTAGTAATACTTCTTTTTTATAAGGGTTGTTTCGTTAGTCTTTCATCTTTTATTCTCTCAACATGGCCAAACCATCTCAACGAAATTATTTCAAACGCCAACTAGTGTCTCCTCTACACCACATTATTTGAAGATTATCTCATTACTCACTTTTTCCATTAGTGTGTTGCCGCATATCAAGCGCAGGAATTTCATTTTAATGTAGGAATTTTCTCATCATTTTTTGAAATTGTTCTATTCGAATGTTTAAGAATGTTTCTAAAGTGATTGTGTGAAAATCTTTCCAAACCTTTTCGAAAAATACCAACAACAAAATTTTTCATTGGCATTTTCTTGGTGGGTACAAGTCTCGCTACACCGTAAAACTCAATCTGTATAAATATAAAATTATTGATTGTTTATACGCCTATTTAACTATTCATTTAGGAGAATGTAGCTCATTGTTTTAGAGCACTTTTTTCAAACACCATAATTTTTTATTTATATACTCTAACTTTCAGGCCCACGTTTTACATGCTTGCTCAACATTCTTTGCAGGACTTTGATTGACAACCATACAACCTTATCATCAGCGGAAATGAAGAAAATACCACCTTAAGTGATTCAAGGCGAGAAAGTACAAAGCTAATTAGTACTTTAAGAATAGACTCATATTATAAGTAATCAAGATTATCATATTATTTGAACGAGCGTACTTTTAGAAGGTTTTCCGTTTTTCTGGGCATATGTTGAGATATGCGCAATTTTAAGCTATTGATTTTGCAGAGTATTGCTTAATAAACAGTGCTTAAGTATATAGAAATGATAAAAATTATAAAACCGAGATAAAAGTATTATTGAAAATATCGGAAATCTTTTCTTAGAATTAGGAACTGTGACTACAAAAGAACAAAAAACCTTGACACTTCTTGCTACATAGCACCAAATTTCTTTTTTTATTTAACACTGATAGAGAAAAATAAGGTAATGTGGCCACATTCAGACCTTTAATCCAGGAAATAAAGACTTTAGAACAACAACGAAAATTGTTATAAAAACAAAAAAAATTGTTAGAACAAAAAATAGAAGTTTGGTGATAATTGAAAGTTTAGTTATAAGATGTTCTGCTAATCCCTTTGCAGAGTTTGCAACATAACCAAAAACTTCCTACAAAAACAATCCCCTGACGATGAGACTTTATTAAAAAACATACAAGACAACGAGAATGATTTTTCAAACACTGGTATATGTAAGGAATGTATGTCATTAACGTAAAAAAATTTTACTACATATTTGAAAATTTTGCATTTTCTTCACACATAAATGTGTATAAAGTTAATATTGCAAATACATGCATCTTTACATAAAGCATTCTTTCGGATGTAAAAAGACAATCCTTTGTGGCATGGCATTTATGCGCCCATATTAAATATATATATATTTTAATTTTTCTTTCTTGAGAATAAATAAAAATATTCAAATTATTATTATTAATTTTTTTACGTCCACACTTTTTCTCATGCAAACTCTTCTGTTTCGTAAGTCGTTCTTCTTTCATTCTCTCAACATGCCCCAACCATCTCAACCAACTTCTTTTATTCTATTAGTCATTCTATCGATTAACGTTTTTTCTCTTCTTTGTTGATACTTCATCTTTTTGGTTAAAAATTCAATTTTTCGGTAAAAATTTTAATCTGCTTCGTAGGAAATTCAAGAATTGCGTTACGAACTTTTTTTTGAAAATTTAAAAAATGTGTTGAAAATTCTTTTGTTCATTGGAAGTTTAAGTATTCGACTTTTCGTTGGAAATATATCAATTTTAGTTATATATATATTAAATATATATTTTAGTTTTACTTGGTTACAAGTTGAACTTCTATGTTTAAAACTCATCTTTCTGGTTGAAAAATCTTGATTTTATTGAAAATAATTTGATTGCCAATTTAACTGCCTAGTTGCAAATTTGGTATTTTTTGCAAAAAAAAAAAATAATCTTCCTGGTTCAAATACTTTGTTAAAAATTCGTTTTTTGGCTTTTTTGTTTTATTCGAAAATTCCTCATTGGTTGAAAGTTTATTTTATACGTGTAGATTTAAATATTTCATTTGACGATTCTGCATTTTAGGTGGAAATTCATAGCATTAATTGAACCTTTGACTATTTCGTTAAATATCCGGTTTTTTTTCTAAAAAATTAATTTTTTCAGTTGAAAATTTAAGTATTTCTTGTTTGAATGAAAATTCAACAATTTCGTTAAAAAGTCATCTTTTGGTTGACAATTTGAAATTTGTGTTGAAAATTACTCTTTTTGGAATAATAATCTAACAATTTTCATAGAAAATTCATTTCTTTTGTTGAGAATTCAACTATAATCTTAAGATGTCGTTTTTTCCATTTCTGGTAGAAAAATCTTGATTTCTATGAAAAATAATTTGGTTAATAATTCAAGTGTTTTGTTGATAATTTGGTATTTTTGTAGCAAATGAAACTTCATATTTGTAACATTTTTTAAAAACGAAATTTAAACTGTTTCGTTGTTCAAAAATTTTTTTAACAGAAGCTTCAACTTACACTTTTTTATTCAAATTTGTCGTTTTTAGTTGAAAGTATAACTATTTGGGGAAAATTTATGTATGTTAATGAAAATTTATCCGTTTTAGTACAAAATTAATCTTATTAGTTGAGCGTATGAAATATTTTATGAATTTTTTTTAGATGCTTTAGTAAAAAATTCATTTTTTAACTTTAGGGTTAACTATTCCAATATTATAGATTCTTTATTTTAGTTGAAAATTCATTTCCTCGCTTGAAAACTTGAGATAGTAATTTTATATTTTTTGGTTAAAAATTCAACATTTGTATTGAAAATTCGTCTTTTTAGGACCTGGGCTCATATCCCAACGGAGCTAGATAGCGTTTTTTTCCACAATCTTAAAAATTAATCAATATTGTAATAATATTGATTATGACAAAGTAGACAAACAAAATTAACATCTTAAACTATATTCATGAAAGTTCGTTTTTTGCATGGAAATTTTAGTATTCTAATTTTAGTTGAAAATCTATATATTTTAGTTGAAAATTCATTTACTTCATTAAAAGTTGAACTACTTTGTTAAAAAATTATTTTCTATCTGAAAAATCTTGATTTCATTAAAAAATAATTTAATTAAAAAATTAACTGTTTTTGTAAGAATTTGATATTTTTGGTACAAAATTATTATTCCTGGTTGAAAGTTGAACTACTTTGTTAAAAATTCATTTTTTCAGTTGAGCCTAAAATGCCGCATTTTGATTAAAAATTTATTTTTCAAATATATATTTAAATATTTAAGTAAAAGATTTTGTATTTTATTTGAAATTTCATCTTTTTGACTGAAACTTTGACTATTTTTTTGAATAGCCGATTTCTTGGTAAAAATATTAATTTTTTAAAGTTGAATATGTAAGTATTTCACGTTTGGATTACAATTTATCTATATTACTTGAACATTAAATTTTTTTGGTTAAAAATTAAATTTTTTCTGGTTAAAGATTCTTGATTTTACTTAAAAATAATTTTTTTTGAAAATTAAACTATTTTGTGTAAAATTAGTTTTTTTTTTGTTCAAAATTAATTTTTTTAACTGAAAATTTCACTTAAATATTTTAAAATGTAAATTCATCTTTTTAAGTTGAAAGTACATTTAGTTGTTTCCAAATCGGCGTATTTTAATAAAAATTTGTCCTTTTTGGACAAATTTTTTAGACCTTTTTCTTCTTGGTTGATAATTTTACTATTTTGTTAAAAAAATTTTTTTGGTTTTAGTTGAAAATTACTCTCTTTAATTCAAAAATTAATTTTTTTAAATGTCGATTTAACTATTCCAATTTATTTTTAAGTTTGAAATTCATCTCCTTGATTAAAAATTTATACTTTGGATGGAAATTCACCTTATTTGGTTGAAAATTCAACTGGTTGATTAAACATTAGTGTTTTAATTAAAATTCGTCTTTTTGGTAAAAATTAATTTTCTCCTTTAAAAATTTATATTTTTTACTAAAAATTTAATTATTTAGTTACGTATTAATCTACTTATTGTAGAAAATTCAACAAGTTTTTGCAATCAGGTTTTTGTTGTATTTAAAGTTCAATTGTTCTGTTTAAAAATCGTAATTTTGGGATCAGAATTGAACTAGTTTGTTAGATTTACCTATTTTGTTAACAATTAACTTTTTTGTTGACAATTCACAATTTTGTTCCAACGTTTTGTTCAATTAACTGTTTTGTTTAAAATTCTTTTTTTATGATTATACTACTTTATTGAAAGTTCTTCCTTTTTGTTTGTCTTCAGTTGTTTTTTATTTTAAATAAAAATTTGTTTTTACTAAAATATTTATTATCACGTTTTTTGTTCAGGATTCATTTCTTCCGTTATAAATTAATCTGCTTTCTAGAAAATTCATATATTTTGTCACAAAAGTATTTGTTTGTTTCAAGATTCTTCATTTTAGTTGCAGATTTATCTCCATTTATTTAGAGTTACGTTAGGTAATCCAGAGTATTTTTTCTATAAAGTGAAACCAGGGTAATGCGATCTAATCCGGGGTAATCCACCTTCGCTTAACCGACATTTTTAGGAGTTGTTTCCCCAAACGAAAGTACGGTATTTTCCCCTACTTTTGAATATCCCATAGAAGCATGTAATTTTTCCGTTGTTTACTTGTAGATTTCCCATACACGTGGAGAATCCCATACACTGTTATGGGAAAACGTCCAGTGATGTATGGAACTTTGATGCGCGGCTGCAGAATGCGCAGCTGATTGAAGCGCGCATGTGCTGTAACCATGTTGAATGGGGAAGAAGGAGCAGAATATAATACAACCATGGCGTCAAGCGTCTACTTCGAAATAGATTTAGTAAAGACTTGTGAAAATTTTTGGAGTTGCAGCAGTGAAACAGTTTAATATTGTGATTGCAATGAGGTTTAGTTACAATTGGGGATTTTTCAAAAAATATGGATACAACAGGAGAGGGAAAATTATAAACAAGCGTCGATTTCCTTATAGTTTAAATACACCCTCGTGGAACATTTTGGAGTTGGAGCAGTGAAACAGTTAAATATTGTGAGTGGATTAGAATTCAGCGAAATTAGACATTTTACAATGTAATGTAGCCTAAATATAGTTCTAGATTATTTTAATAGAACATTTTAAGCTTGCGAAAGAAATAATTTACTATTGGCATTTAATTATAGCATGGAAAAAATGTAAACTGGGTATGGGAAAAATTCAACCAATGTATCGGACAATTAGCATCAGCCATTGATTACCCTGGATTACTCGAAATTACCAGTGGATTACTTCTATTTACAAGTGGATTACTGTCGAATACAACTAGATTACTATCAATTATAAGTGGATTAATTGGACTACAACTGATTATTAGTTTCGATACTCGAGCGGTCCAGCGGATTACTAGAGCTGTTCTCACCTCGTTATTGGTATCTTTTTTGTATGCTTGGCAGCGATTCGCTACCACAAATCCTGATTAATACGAATAGAAGAAAGATGTTTTGTATTTATCCAAAACATTTATTTTACACTCAATTGAAAATCGAATAATACGAGCTTTTTAATCATCACCCAGATATGATCGAATGAATCTTGTTGAGGTCGTTGTTTGCCTGAATGAACTGAACTCTACGTGATTGTGAATGTAGAAGGGTAAACTCATTAGTCAGTGGAGAGGTTCTCGACCTCTCGATTAAGCGATTAAGGTGCGAGATTTTTATACAGTACCGAAAGTTCGTTTCCCTCTCCGTTGTTAACCTTTTCTCGCTCTCTCTTCTTTGCCCTCCACTCCTACCTGGCATTTTCATTTTTCTTTCACATGCAGACATAAGCGTCGCGTGATTATTCGCCGGTGATCATATAACTGCGAGTAATTCAAAAATCGTTTAGCCTTAGACGTAACTTGATACGAATAGGAAGCAGCAGAAGAGACGCGACGGTTCGGTGGCAAGGAAGGTACAATCTACATTTGGGGCATTCCATTTCATATGAGCTGTCCAAAACTCTCCAAAACAAATCTTTTTCTTTTTTCAAAAATACTTACGTTAAATTATGTGCAGTAAAACCTTTTGAGAGCCGAAACCGAAAGACCTGCACTGATTTTAATCGGATCATTTTTCGATAAGTTTAGCCACCTGACAATCTTGTAGCTTAGCCACCGAAATTCACTGGAAACATTAATTTAAAAATTTCAAACAGATAAACTTCGGCAATTAGAGATAGAAAGATTTGAAAGTTAGTTAGTTAAAAATGTTCTTTATTATTCTTAGTTTTTGTTACATAGGTGTGGTATAAATTTTTGGTTCCTATCTTAAGCGACTTTACCCGAAAATAGTTTTTGAGTTCTTGTTGTAGTTGTGATGAGTTTTTTTTTGTTTCTCTAGTTTTGTATGTTAT
>NC_046662.1:37475125-37483165 GCF_010883055.1 Belonocnema kinseyi | reverse complement strand
TGCGCCAAACGCCTCCGCCTGTCTTAATGATTTCTTTTGGAACAAGATTTACTTCGTTTACTACGTTCAAGAAAAATGAACAAAGAATGATCTCAATACCATCTCTCGCCTCACGTTTTCTTTACGCAATGCTGATCTACTATGCAATCCGAATCTTTTCGAATCTCTGATCGGTCAATCAATTCTGAATCTTCATCAGAAAGATTTGAAACTCTTCACTGGTTTCTGTTATCATATTTCACATCGAGTCAGCGAGCCAATTAGCTAGCGGAAGCCACCACTCTAACATAATGACCAGTACCAGTTAGTCGTGCCCCACTCCGCCATCAGCAGCCAATGATAAGTCGGTGAGATCGCCAAACGTAGGCGCGCGATTAGAGCGGCTCCGTCGCGTTACCCCCCCCCCCCTCTGGCGTGCAATGGATCTCACAAGGGTGGGAGGGGGGAGTTGAGGCTCCCTCATCCCCACCAATTTTTTAAGGACAATTGAAATCTTTCAGAAGACGAAACAGCTTCATTTTTCAGATTATGATTAACGACTTGGCAGCAGAAGATTTATAATTATCAGAAGAAAGAATGCCAAAAATTACGTATTTATAAAAGGAATACATGTTCATTTTTTTATTTTTCGATTTCGAAAAAAAAAATAAATAAATTTCAACATTTATTAATTTAATTTTTCTTTCATATTTGATGATTGATGAAGTTCCAGCTTCTAGGTTGTAGTGCAGTTTACATATTATGTAAACAGGAGTTTTGAATTACTCTTGAGAAAAGACAGGAATTTGAAAAAAAAATTGCACAAGTCAGGAAATTTCTGTATGAGGCACTTTAAACAGCTGCCAAAGATTATCAATTATAATTTTTTTAAATAAAATTTTAAATTGTTTTATTCCGTTCATAAACAATTCTATGTTAAAAATTTTGAAAGATTAAGATTCTGGTCTTTAAACAATAATAATTATGAACAAATTAAGTATAATATTCTTGGCTTCCTTCTAGTTGAAAATTAATATTTCGATATTAGAAATTTAATTGAAATCTTGCTTGGATGAAAATTTAAGTATTTTTTTTAATGTTTCCTTCTGGCTTGAAAAGTCATCTGTTCTTGTAAATATATTATATTTTTTAGACATAAATGCAACTGTCTTGTTGAAAATAATTCATCTTTGTTAAAAAGTCATTTTTTCTACAAAGTTCATCTGTTTACTTGAAAATTTATATATATTTTTCAAATCAATTTTTTTATTTGAGAATGCATCGTTTTTATTTTTGGCCGAAAATTGATTTTTTTTTAGTTGAAAACTCCTATTTTTTGCTGGAAAACTAATCTTATGGAATTCAACTGTCCTTTTTTGGTGTAAAAAGCAACTGGTTGGTTGAAAATGAAATTTTTTTTTGTAAAAAAAACTCATATTTTTGGGTGAAAACTCAACTTTGACAGAAAAATTCGTGCTTTGGTTTGTAATTTCAAGAATTAGGATGATCTTTGTATCTTTTTTTGTTGTTGAAAAAATAGTGGGAAACCTTCTTTTTTTGGTTAAAAATTGATCATTTTAGTTGAAACTTCTTCTTTTCGGTTGAAAATTAGACTTTTTTTTAATTTCGTTTTCTTCAAAATGTATATTCTTTAGTTAAAATGATGTCCTTTTTGGTAGAAAAATAATTTTTTTTTATGTATTTCAAATTTCATCTGTTTTTTTAGAAAATTTAACCTTTATTTTATCAATTAATTTTTCTTTGCTGATAATTTTTTTTACTGTAAATTTATTTTTTCGGTTAAAATTATGTCTTTTTTCAAATCATCTCTTTTAGTAAAAATTTCATAATTTTTGGTAGAAATAACAGCTATTACATTTTTTGGTAAAAATTCATGTTTTTTTAAGAATACATCCTTGTATATTAAAAATTCACCTGTTTGGTTACAAGTTTAACTATTTTATTGGAATCCCAATTCACTTGTTAAAAATTCGTTGTTTTTTTCAAAAATAAACTATAAAATTTTTTGTTTTTCGTTTTTGGTGCAAATTTTATTTTTGAGGGTTTTCCTCGTATTCTTGACATAAAAACTGAACTATTTAGTTGTAAATGTGACTGTTTTTTGCCAATTATTACATTTTTCGTTAAGAATTCGTCTTTTTGTTGAAAATCCAACTTTTAAGATTTTACATTCAGCTGTTTTTTTTTTCTAAAATAATTTTGATGTTAATTTTTTGTTCTGCTAGTATAGAATCAATATTTTTATAATATTGATTTTTTTAATTGTGAAATAATGCTCTCTAGCTCCACTGGCATTTGCTAGTTTTTTTCCCGAAAGCATTTTCTTCAAAATTTTAAAAATTAATATTTCAAAAATATTAATTCTAGACCAGCAGGCTAAAAACTCACATAATAATTGTTAATACATTTACCAGGTCAAAAACATTAACATAAAAAATAATTTTTTTTTTTAATTCAACTTTTTAGCTTAAAAATTCAATTATGTGGTTAAAAATACAGCTATTTTTAGTAAATTTAATATTTTTTTTTGTAAAAATTTAATTATTTTATGCTTTTATGGCAGAAAAGTCATCTTTTTTGGTTCAAATAAATCAAATTGAAATTTTATCATTTTTATATATTGTTTTATTCCTAAGAATAATTATGTTAAACGAAGTTAAAAATTTGGTGTGCAGACTATTTTTCAATTTTTTTAATGTGATTGGGTTCGAAAGAAAATGTGAAAAGCTTTATTATCGTCATAACTATTACTATAAAATATATAACTTTTTCTGTATCTTGTAAAATTAAAAATTAAAATCCCGAATATTTCAAAACATGCTATAAACATTTTAGGAAATATTCATATATCAATTATTTTTAATTATTAATAATTATTGACATATGTTTTTCATTTAATTATGTTACGTTTTGATAGGGTGACCATAATTTATTTCCGGAAAGTGGGACAAAAAGCTTTGAAAAATGAGAACAAAGTAGGATATAAAAGTTTGAAAAAATAATAAAAAGTAGAACAAAATAGTCAAAAACAGGGCAAAGTAGGACTTACTAGAATACTAAGAATTAAATAAAAAAGAGAATTTTTAAACATATTTTTGAAATGAACTGTTTTATTACATTTCATCAACGCTTAAGATCTTATATTTTTATTTTTTAACCCTAATGCATTCTCATCAATATCACAAATGCACACATATATATTTTTCGTATAGTAGGAATGCTTAATAGTACTTTACATTGTAAATTAAAGAAGAAATCTTTAAATGTCATTGAGTAGGAAAATTTTGTACAAAAAAGGTCCAAAAGTTGATTGAAAAATAAATATTAATTATTTAAAAAATACGGACAAAAACCGGGAAAAAGTAAAAAAAAACCATGTGGGACGGATGGTCACCCTAGGTTTTGAATTAGGACTCCTCGAATTTTGCAATTATATAAATATTTTAATTACTATCTCAACATCAGAAATAAGACACCATTTTTTTCATTAGGCGTTTCCAGCTGGATTTATCATCCTATTGGTTATTATGTTATTGATACATAAATAAACAAATAAATATTTCACTTGGTCAATTCAGGGTCATAAACTATAGAACCTCTCAACTTTCCTTTACCATGCATTTCCTAAATATCTAAGGATACATATTTTACGATATTCAAAACTGAAATCCGAAACCCGACCAGAAGAAGGTTTCTGGCCAGAATCTGACCGGGTCAAACCGGGATACTATTTTGTTAATTGCCCGGCCGGGATCTGACCGAGTTCCGATCGGGACTGCGAAATCGTTGACCAACTTATTTTTTATTTTCAAACATAGTTTCCCAGTGAAACTATACTTATTTTTTTTTGTGATACGATTTTTGCTTATTTTTAATGTATTTATATATTATCTTGAATAAGCAAAAAACGTAATAAGAAGAGAAATAACTTTTTCCGAACAAGGTTTTGAATTACGTTATCATGCTTGCACGTAATAACGATTCGGCGACTTCCGGAGTCTTTAATGCTAAAAACGCAGTAAAACGTCAGTGGATGCCAGGTTATCCGTTAAGAAATTTGTTAAATTTCACAAAATTGTATCCAATTTTCTAGAGCAAGCGGATTATTTATAAAGGTAAGTGAATTATTTTGTTAATAAGTAAGCATTATTAATATTCTTCAAGGTTAATGTTAAATCAATGTTCTCAACCAGTTTCATAGGTTAGGATGTCACGTAAAACCCCTGAAATTTATTTTATCTCTTGTAAAAAAGCCTACGCAAACTAAGTTACGCTTAAGGTAAATTTGTTATGTAATTTAACTTTAATTTCTTACAATTCAATTTCTTACGGAAACTTAAGAATCATAACCTATATTTTAGCTCTTACATTGCATCAATGTTTGTAGTTAATATATTTATTATTATGAATGCAGTTCTTAAATTGAAATTCCAACATCTTTTACAGGTGAAAATAAGTGCTGACAAAGATTCTTATCTCTGCCAGTTGGTAGAATATGTTTGCTGTGGTAAAAAGGCTCCTATGAAATGCGATCGAGGTGTCCAATCAAAAACCGGTCGGATTTCGACCGGGTTATCCTACTTGTATCCGGGATCCGACCGGGTACATCCGGCCGGGATCCGACTGGGTACACCCGGCCGGGATCCGACCAGCGCAGCGTGACGAAACCAACCAGAATCCGACCGGGTAGCCTGACCAGATTCCGGATACAAGCAGGGCAACCCTGCCGGAATCCGGCCCGAACCCGGTCATAATTTTTACACGGATGACGCTATGAAATTTACTTAAAAATGATCTGCACATCAAAATGTACCAACTACCACCCCTTATATCTTTTAAACCATAAAATATGGGGAATTATGGTTTTGAACCTTCAATAGAGTCCTATAGTTTTACAATAGTGTGCAGTTTGAAGAAAATCGAAAAACAATTGTTTTGGGCAGTGCGCTCATATGAAATGGAATGTCCCATTTATACACTATAGAGTTGTGTATCATAAATTTGACATGTGGAGGTACACACATATACAAATTCGTCTCGTTTTAGCTTGACTGATATTATACACGATATGGTCTCTGTCGGCGTTCGATTCTTTGGTAAGCAGAAAATTAATCCGCGAGGGCATTTGCTGCGCTTGGATTGAGGTTGAATGTTTCTTGTTGGCCTCGGAAGTACGGATATGCTAACATAGATGGTGAGATCTTTTTCCTGCCTATAGAATCGAACCGGCATTCCAGGCCTAATTTTTTTTTATAGACAGTAATTTTTTTGCGATTTGCATACATAGTAAAAAAGGAAGTGCAGAATGATGAAAAGAAACTTTGTGGACGATAAAGAAGCTTTAAGGTATACCAACAAATGTAGTCCCACCAAGCGAAAAATGTATACATAAGGGTCCGTACTTCAATTACGTAACCGTTTAATGGAAAAAAATTAAAGAAAAAAAAATCTAAACTAATCCTACAGAAATTTATTAAGAATTTAACTTTACGCGCCAAAGAAACCTGTTGATTATAGTGAAATTATTTTCTTCCACATTGGAAGTTTTAATTTGAAAGATGACACCTTAAAAAATAAAAGATTTTAAAAAAATCTAAAACTGCTATTGCTGAAAAGTTGTTATGCTTTCTTACAAATTAAAATATCTATTGATTTTTTTTTATGAAAAATTATCCGACGATGTTGCAATGAAGTCAAAGATGCTAATAAAATAGTTATAATTTTTTTAAATAAGCGAAAATTTTTTTTCTTATTTCAGGTAAATTTGATTTAAAAAAATTTTTGTTTTGTTTTAAACTGTTATGCATGGAAAGCTGTGAATAAATTACCAAAACTTTTATTCTGAAATTCTGAGCACGTGCTCCCTTTATTAGGGTTCAAAAGTTTTAACCGCCCAAATTTGATATTCATTATTATTACGTAATTATTGTTATATTACAAAAAAGATTTTACGCAACTAAAACATATTCATTTTCAAATTAAAAGTTGAATTTTTTAATAAAGAAGAGTTTTGCACAAATTACGCAAAAATCTACATTTTTAACTACAAAAGAACAAATGTTCAAATAAGCAGTTAGATTTTTATCTGAATACACAATTTTTTAACTTATACTTGATTTTTTAACCAATAAGACTATTTTTCCACCAAAAAAGACGAATGTTAAAAAAAATTTCATAAGTTTGCAATCAAAAAGTCGAATTTTCAACCAAATGGTTGAATTTTCAGTTACAAAATTGATTTAAAACCAAAAAATAAACTAATTTTCATCAAGTTAGTTCAAATTTTTAACCCAAAAAATTAAATTTTGCCGAAAAATGTAATAGTTAATATTTTAACTAAAAAATAATTTTACTCTGAATTAAAAACATTTAAATTTTCAACCGAAAAGGACGAATTCTTAACAAAATACATCAATTTACAACCAAATAGTTGAAGTTTCAACTGAAGCAGATATATTTCCTACCAAAAGTGAATTAGTTAAATTTCCAGTTAAAAAAAAATGATTGTCTAAAAAGATTAAATTTCGACGAAAAATGTAGTTGATATTTCAATCAAAACAGCTGCTTAAATTCTAGAATTTAAAATTGTTATTACATAATAAAATTATATTTTAACATTAAAGCCAATTAAAGAAAATTTTTCTAGGATGTAAAAATAAATTGAATTATTTTTTTTAAACTTTCAAAATAAATAGTAATTTTGAATGGAAAACATTGAAAATGAAAAACTTTCTACTTCTGAACGTTAAAATTTGAAAAAATGCGAATTTCGTTTAAAACTGAAAAAAAATTTAGTCACCAAAAATTGTAATATTAAAACTTTTTCATACGCAAACCCTTTAAAATAGAAATCTTTAACTAAAAATCAGTGGATTTTTAAATCTTGCATTTAAAATTAAAATAAAGAATACAAAAAAAATATACACAGCGAAAAGGTCCTGACAGCTTAAATCTGAATATACAATATTGCGAAATTTAAAATTCAGAATTTTCAAAAATTAATCTCAAAATTAATTTAAGACTAAACTTTAGTTTCAAAGCCTTCGAGATTGAACTGTTTTACAATTACATTCAAAATTATAATTTTAAGTTAAAATTATGGAAATTTTGAAGATGATAAATATATAATTGAAATACGAGAAATCTCCTGCTATAATAATTCTGTCCCGGCTTTATGCCGGTTCTCTCGAATTAACTTGTTGTTTAAAATGTACATTTTGGTGGCAAATTTAACTGTTTTATTGAAAGCTCCTCTTTTCTGGTTGAAAATTCAAGTCTCTTTGTAGGAAATGTACTTCTTGCTAAATTTATATTTTAATCTTAAAAAGACAAACTAAACTATTTTTTATATAAAAATTCAAGTATATTTTTTCAATTTTTTTTTTTCAATTTAAAAATGTATCTGTTTGGTAAAAAATGAATTTTCTTGCTTGCGGCTTCAAATTTAAAATTTTCAAATTTATTATTTTTATTTCAAGTAAAACAAAAAGTTTTGTCTACTTTAAAAGATAACTGTTTAACAAAATACTGGAATTTTCAACAACATTATTGAATTTTTAACATAATAGTTAAATATTCAACCCAAAAAGACAAATTACCAACGAAAAAGTGTCATAGTTTATATTTCAATAAAAAAAGAATGAAATTTATATAACAAAAGAAAAAAATTAAAATACCAAAAAGACGAATTTCCAACAAATAAAGATTTTTTACTCAAAAAATAAATAAAAGTTTATCTAAATTATTGAACCTTCAAACCAGAAGATAAATTTGCTTGATGAAAAATCAATTTTTAAACAAAAAATATGACTGTTAAAAAAAATTAATTTTCCAAGAAACTGATGCATTTTTACGCAAAAAAAGACAATTTCAAACTAAAAAATAATTTGTTTACAAAAAAAAAACGCGAATTTTTAACTAAATTATATCAAACTTTTTTTTATTATTATTAAACCATTAAGCCATTTCCCTTTCGGGGTAGGCGTGACTCACTCGGCAGGGGAAAGGAGTAGTGTGTGGATGGGATAGAGATTTTTCAGA
>NC_046662.1:37474002-37475025 GCF_010883055.1 Belonocnema kinseyi | reverse complement strand
GGGGCGGGGGGGGGCTCGCTTTTTATTATAAATTCAAAGATATAGGCCTAAAATAAACACACAAGAGGGGATGTATATGTGTATATATGTATCTATATATATGTATATATATATATATATATGTGTGTGTATGTGATATTACTGCGTGCATACATCTGTTCTAGATATGTATGTATGTATGTATGTATGTATATGTCTATTATGTATATATATATATATATAAGTCTTTGGCGACGGTCTGAGAATACGGCCAGATACTAACTTCCATATATCACAACGCTGCTGAAGGCTGGTGACCTTCTCAGCATGAAAACAAAAACACAAACCCAAGACGACTCTCTCGGTTCCAGTTCTACTTCCCCCCTCTCCCAACCCTCCCTTATTAACTGAAGTTTTTGGTGGGACTGACGTTAGAACTACAATCTCCACCATATGACGATTTTATACTTAACTTTGACATGATTTCGACTCAGAAAATAAACTTATTGCATAAAGGTGTTAGTTGAGCGTATAATCGAAAGAATGAATAATACAAACTACAAAATAGCCTCGGAAAGACTGGAACTTTTAATGACAAAAGGCATGCACACGGAAAATCTAAAGGTCATGTTTCAGGCGACGAATGGACACTGGGTGTTTGGAATGCTAGGGGAGTAAATGATATCAAGGTAAAAGAATTGCGTGAAACTATGGACGTGAAGAAACTAGATATTTTATGCGTGCCCGAAACAAAGAAAAAGGGATGCGAAACTAAAGACATAAAAAACGGCATGTTGAAAGGCGGATTCGAAATATGGTCAGGAGTAGAGTGTGAATCACATGGTAAACAAGGAGTAGGTCTCATTTTGAATGAAAGAGCAAAGCAGCATCTCGGAGACCATGGCTTCGTGTCTCCCAGAATGCTGTGGGCTAGAATGAAAATAGGAATCAAAAGACTATTTATTATAGCATGCTACGCGCCGGTTGATAGTGATCCTAGAGAAGTGAAAGACGCCTTCTGGGACACTTTAAATGACACAATAA
>NC_046662.1:37465592-37473902 GCF_010883055.1 Belonocnema kinseyi | reverse complement strand
GAAAATTTTCTATTTTGCTTTTTCTCCAACCGAGTATATAAGAGACCGCTCTCTTTCAAATTTGTTACGGAACTGTTAAGTAAAAGACAAGATAATGTAGGGTGCGGCTTGCGACTGCGTCGTATCCGAGAGTCGTTAAAAATCGTCCTGTTTAAAATTGTTAGAAAACCCATAAATACACACATATGTATATTGAAAGTGAAGAAAATTTCAATTCTAAATGTGCAAAATTGGAGAAATATAAAATGTAGATCCAGAAAAAGAATTTAAAAAAAGACCAAAAAGACTCATTTTCAAGAAATATTCATATCCGAATCACAGCAAAAAACAGGTATTTTCGATAAAACAGTTGAATTTTCAACAATAGAGATAGACTATCACTTGAGAAGAAAATGTCAAGCAACTAAAACAGATCAGTTTTCAATCATACATTTGTACCCCCAATTAAAAAAAATTGAATTTTCCACCGAATAAAAAGTATTTTTAAACGAGAAGGATGAATGTTGACAGAATTGTAAAAAATTTCAGAATGTAGTTTAACGTTGACCCAAGCAGTTGAGTTTTCAATTAAAAAAGATTAATTTATAACAAGATAATTAAACTTTTAACGAACGAGATAACTTTTCGACTTAAAATATAAATCTTTAACAAAAAAAAGTGATTTCTTAACAAAGCGATTCTAACAAAAGTTTTTTAAAAATTAGTTGAATTATAAAGCAAAAAACTATTTTTAACCAAAAGTTTCATTTTCATACAAAAAATTAAATTTCTTCTATAACAGATGAAGTTTTAAATCAAAAAGATAAATCTTAATGAAATAGTTGGATTTTCTGTTGAAAAAGATTTTAGTTGAGTTTTCACGATTAAACTATGAATTTTTTGATAAGAAATAATTTTCTACCAAAAGAATTTAATTTTTATTCTAAAAAAACTAATTTTTAACCAAAAAGGATAACTTTTGAAGAAAAATTGTTGAATTCTCTACCAAATAGTTGCATTTTTATGCAAAAAAAGATCAAGTTTGTACTAAAAAAGATGAATTTGTAATAAAAAACTAATTTTTTTGATAAGTGAAAGATTCATCCAGAAAATATTTCAGTTAAAATATAAATTTTAAACAAAAAGTAAATTTTTTACGAAATAGTTAAGTTAACAGTTGCATTTTTATCAAAAAAAGATTTAATTTCTGCTAAAGCAGGTACGCTTTAAAATAAAAAAGACAAACTTTCAAAAAAAGAGTTGAATTTTCAACCGAAAAGTTAGAGAAAAAATGCACTTTTCTATTTATTAAAATAAATCCTAAGATTCTCATAAATTCTCAGAGAATTTATTTCTCGGTTACATTCTCGGTAATATTCTCATTCTCGTTACCGTTCGCTAAGCAATATTACCGGCTCAGATTATTTCAAATTTTAATTAAAACAGATGAACTTGACACCAAATAGTAAAAATTTAAACAAAAAAGATGAATTTTCAATCACAAACCTTAATTTTCGATTACAAAAAAATTTTTTAAGCAAATAATAGAATTTTCAACTAAATTAATTTTCAATGCAAGAACAATATTATTAAAAGTATTTGAAATAACATAGAATTCACTTTAAATCAGGCAGCTTCTACACATTATTCAACAATCTCTCAGCGATTACAATTTTTTTGTAGTAAATTATGCAAGACTTTTTTTCCATCTAAGACCAAACAATCGAATTCGGACGTCTATATTAAGAATAATAAAAAATAAATTAATTTTTCACCCATAAAATAAGTTTTAACTAAGAAAATGAAGTTTCGATAAAAAATATCAAATTTTAAACGAAAATATAATAATTCAGTTTTTAGTTTATAAAAGTTAATATTCATTAAAAAAATGAAATTTTCTACAGATTATTTCAAATTTTAATTAAGACAGATGAACTTGACACCAAATAGTAAAAATTTAAACAAAAAGATGAATTTTCAATCACAAACATTAATTTTCGATTACAAAAAATTTTTTTAAGCAAATAATAGAATTTTCAACTAAATTAATTTTCAATGCAAGAATAATATTATAAAGAGTATTTAAAATAAGATAGAATTCACTTAAAATCAGGCAGGTTCTACACATTATTTAGCAGAATCTCTCAGCGATTAAAATTGTTTTATAGTAAATTATGCGAGACGTTTTTTCCGATCTAAGACAAAAAAATAGAATTTGGACATATTATGTTAAGAATAATAAGAAACAGATTAATTTTTTAGCCATAATATTAATTATCTATAAAAAAATTATTAGTTTTCAACCAGCAATGATATAAATAAAATTTCCCTTTTCTTTGTAACAGACAAACAAAAATCAAGAGAATAGTTGAATCCTTAATAAACAAGATAAGATTTTAAGAAAGAAAACTAATTTTGCACCAAAAAGACGAATTTCCCAAGAAAAAATAAATTTTTAATAAAAAATATAATTTTTCATCCTGAAATGGTGCAGTTCAATTTTTAATCAATTTTTAACAAAATAGTTGAACTCTAATCAAAATGATCATTTTTCAAACAAATCGTAGAGTTTTCAACTAAAAAAGATACATTTTTAATTAAGAATATAAATGTATAAAACCAGAAATAGGATAATTCCTTTTTAGTTAAAAGAATTAATATTTAACACAAAACAATTATATTTCAACAAATGAATTTAAATTTTCAACTATAAACGATCAATTTTTAACTTCAAATATCAATTCTCTACCAAAAATGGTATAATCAAATTTCATATTACATAAATTAATTTTTGACTAACATAAAGGAACTTTCAACAAAATAGTTGAATTCTCAATCAAAAAGGTAATTTTTCAAGGAAGTAGTTCTATATTTCTAAAAAAAAAAAACACAAATTTTGTACAAAATACATAAATTTTCAAACAAATAATTCCATTTTTAACTGAAAAAGATCAAGGTTCAATAAAAAATATCAAATGTTATAGAAAAATAGAATAATGCAGTTTTTAGTTTATAAGAATTAATATTCAATCAAAAAAATTAAATTTTTTACCGATTATTTCAAATTTTAACTAAAACAGATGAATTTGAAACCAAACAGTATAGAAGTTTTAACATAAAAGATTAATTTTCAATCACAAAGTTTAATTTTCTATTAAAGAACACAATGGTGGCCTTCATCAGTGAGTTTTATTAAATCTGTGAAAAGTACATAATATCTTGTAGGTACGCAGTTTTACAATTGGAAGCATTATTTTTTTATTAATATCTTAGTTGTGAACTAATAAAAAATGAAAATTACTTATTTTTAAATATAAATTTTGTTTAATTTTATTAAGAGCTATTGATCAATCTTGCAGTAATCTTAAAACATTATTTTATTTTAAAGAAGTACAATTGATGTGAAAACAATTCCAATGTAGTCGGAAAAGTTTTGTCATGAATTTTTTATTTAATGAAACAATTTTCGATCGAAAAAGTTGTTTACTAATTATTTTTTCAGGGAATTTTTTTATTATTCTATTCCTTTTTTGTTATTTTATAATAATCTGTTTGCACGTAAATTTTTATTATAAATTGTTAGAAACCTTATACAGATTTCAATTTTTTTCAACTAAATTAATTTTCAATCCAAGAAAAATACTCAAAAAATCATTTAGAATAAGATAGAGTCGAATCGAATTTGGACATCTATGTTAAAAATAATAAAAAAATTAAAATTTTCCTTCAAGATATTAATTTTTAATATACAAAAAAAATTCAGAAAATAGTTGAGTCTTCAATAAACAAGATAATATTTTAACAAAGAAAATTAACTTTCTACCAAAAAGAGGATTTTCCAACTACAAAAATTAATTTTTAATTATAAATATATTTTTTCATCCTAAAATTGCGCAGTTAAATTTTTAATAAAATAGACGAATCCTTAGTCAAAAAGATTAATTCTCAAACAAATTTTGGAGTTTTCAACTCAAAAAGATAAATTTTTATTTTAAAATATAAATATATAAAACCAGAAATAGTCTCCTTTTTAGTTAAAAGAATTAATGTTTAACAACAAAGAATTAAATTATAATAAATTAATTGAAATTTTACTCAAATAGATGTATTTAATGATACATAGTTGAAAAAATAGTTGAATTTTCAACTAAAAAAGATCAATTCTTTATTTCAAATATCAATTATCTACCAAAAATTCTATAATCCAATTGAGCCTCCCGCGAAGAATAATTTCCTACCTTAAGAAGACGGTTTAAAAAAAATTAATTTTTAACAAGAAAAGATCAATTTTTTTTTAAACGTCATTCTTCTATCAAAAATGATATAATCGACGTTTCTCTTAAATAAATAAATTTTTCACCAATAGGGGAATTTTTAACAAAATAATAGAATCCTCAAAAAAAAGATGAAATTTCAATTAAGAAGTTTATTTTTCTACCAAAAATGACGAATTTTCAAAAAAACTCTGAATTTCGCAATACTGTATCAAAACAGATAAATTTTTTTCCAAATAGTTCAATCTTTAATGAAAAAAGATCGATTTTAAACCAAAAGCATTAATTTTCTACCAAAACAGAAAAATTAACAAAATTGAATTATTGAGTAAAAAAGGTCCATTTTCAATTCAAAATATAAATTTTCAATCAAAAATAGTAGAATCATAATTTCTTTTAAAGAAATTGGTTATTGACAAAGTGAAAAGAATTTTTTTAAATAACTGAATCCTTAATGAAAAGTATTAATTTTCAACCAAGAATATAACTTTTCTACAAAAAATTACGAATTTTCTACAAAATCTAGAAATTTTCAAACATACGATTTTTATCTAAAAAATATAATTTTTAAACCAAAAGTAATTTAAGTAGATTTTACCGTTATAGAAATTAATTTTTAAAAAATATAAATTTGAAGAAAATAGTTGAATTTTCAGACAAAAAAGTTCGTTTCAAACCAAAACAGATGAAGATTTAATTATGAACTTAAAATTCAACGAAAAATGGGATAGTTCAGTTTTGTGTTTAACAAAAAAAATTTCAAGTTAAAGAAGTGCAATTAAAAAAAATAGCTGAGTTCTCTGCCAAAACCGGTTGTAATTAAAAATATCAATAAATTTAAAACAAAAAATGGAATGCTAAATTTTCACTTCAATAACTTTATTTTGAAAAAAAGAATGGTCAGAAAAATGGTTGAATCCTAAATCAGCAAGATAAATGCTCAAACAAGGGGATTAATTATCCACTAAAAGAGACGACTTTTTTTTTAAATCCATAAATTTTTAAACAATTAGTTAGATTTTTAACTCGAAAAGATCACACTTTAATTTAAAAAATTAATTTTCGTCATAGTTGAATATTCTGAAAAACAAAATTAATTTTCAACAACAAAAAACAGTCTTATAAAAATTATTTCAAAGGAGATCGAATCCATTTAGCAATTGACTAAAAATGGATCTTTTTTGGGTTGAAGATTCATTATTTTAGGTGAAAATTAAATTTTTTGTTGAAAATTTTTTCTTTCTTTTGTTGAAAATTAATCGTTTTGTTGAACATTTCTCTAATTGTTTTAAGGTTTAACGACCTTTTACAAATTAATTTTTTTGCTTGAAAATTCATTATTTTAGTTTAAAACTTATCTCTTGTTAAAAATTTAAAAATTTGCTTGAAATGCATTTTTTGTTTTAATTCTGTTGAGTTTATTTTAAAATAATCATATTTTTCAGTTTTTGGTTGAAAATTTACTTATTTAAAAGTGAAACTATTTTGTTAAAATCTTAGGCTTTTTGATGACAAAATAAATATTTGATTGCAGATTCGTTAATTTTTTTAAACTGAAAATTAAGCTTTTTTCTTTTCAGTGCAAACGCTTTTGTAGAAAATTTGGCTTTTTGATGAAAGATTTGCATTTACAACCGAATAGTTTAAATTTTAACCAGTTAGTTAAATTTTCAACTAAATGACCAAATTTTCAAACAAAAAAGATTAATCTTTGACCAAAAAGAGTTGCATTAAAAAAAGGATTCTCAATGAAAACGTAGTGGTGGACATCTTAAAACAAAAAGAAGAGATTTTTAACGAAATATTAAAATTTTTAACCAGAGTTGAATTTTCGAACCAGTATGTAAAATTTCAAATTCGAAGAGATTCGAATAATTAAAATCTTTTAACGAAAGAGATGAATTGTTAACTAAAATTATGCATTTTCAACTAGAAAGACAAATTTTCAACAAATAATGAATTGTCAGTTAGGAAATAAAATTTTTTTTCCTAATTCTTAAACTTTTAAGTGAAAACTCTATTTTTCTGTAAAACAGTTATAACACCTTTGCCCTCCATCTACCACCACAAACCCCATTTTTCACAACACTTGCACCTCACATTATTAATATTTAAGTATTTATTTGTTAAAAGTGTTATTTTTAATATAAAATTTCATTAATTTCAATGTAATTTGAAATATAGTAATTAAAAGTTTAATTTTAAAGAAAATATTTATGTTTTTCATCAACTTTAATGTGAAAAGTCCAGGGAAAAGAGGGAGACTTAACTAAGCCCGAGATTCGACAATTGGCAGAAATTTGGGCTCAATAATGTTTTTTTTTCAACTTTGTAAGGAAATTGATTTATAAAAATTGTGGTGTCAAAATTCAAAGTTTATTATTTAAAGAATATAATTATCATCAACGTGAGTTACAAAATTGCAATAAATGATATACGTCAATATGAGGTGTAAAATAATTTTTAATAAAAAAAGCTCATTTGGAATAAAATAGTTCAATTTCATTTTTCACAAAAAAAATATTAAATTTGTTGAAATCTTATTATAAAAGAATAATTACAGTTTCAGATACAGAACTCATCCCTTGGTGTCTTCTTTTATTTTATACTAATATTTCGTAACATTCATTAAATATGCATAATATAGAAAAGATAGGCGTCTTATTAGAAAATTCATTTTTTTTGTTTGAAAGTTTAACTAATTTCGTTAAAAATTGATCTTTTTAATTAAAAATTCAACTCCTCCTTAAAAAAAAACCATTTATTTGACATTTTTTTAAATAGTGGTTTATCTGTTTCTTGAAAATTTAACTATTTTATTGAAAAATAATTATTCATCCCTGGAAATTCATATTTTCTAGTAAAAAGTTAAATTTTTGTTTAGAAAATTCATCTGGGCTTGAAGATTCAACAATTTAGGTAAACTTTTTCTTTTCTTTCAATACTAAAAATCTTTATTCATTGAAAATTTGTTTTTTTTTGTTTGTTGGCAAAATTAATTTTTTTTAAAGAAATTTTATCTTTTCTGGATGGTATTTCAACTAATACAGGTTTTGTTTAGATTTAATGTTTTTAGGTTTAGAATGTAATTATTTTTCGAAAATTGATTTATTTTGTTGAAAATTTAAGCATCTTATTGAAAAATCATCTTTTATGTAAGAATTAATTTTTTGTTTTAAATAAATAAGTCATTTAAAAAAATTTTATTTTGTATCTGAAATATTGTTTGATTTGGTTTATAAAAGATCCACTTAAAGATATTACAAGATTAAAATTTTCATATTTGAATGCCAATGAACAGGAACAAAAAATTGTTGAAAAATTGGTAAGAATTTTGAAAATGAAGTTTCCACTTTGCAAATAGTATTTGAAAGGGGCCTATAATCCGTTACGTAATTTAAGAACTGAACCTAATCAGAAAAATGTTTGAATCAAATTCTTTCTTTGAAATAAGGTCAAACAAATGTTTTACTGACACAAAAAAACTATTTTTTAACTCAAACAAATGTTTGTTTTGTTTAAATAAAGATTTTTCTGAGAACATAGTCAAAAATATTATAGTGGAAACCAGCACAAGCCATTTATCCTATATTTGATACTTTATAAAACTTTGCAATTTTATTCAGATGGTATTCTTTTGGTACAAAGTAAATATTTACATTTTGTTTTCGATTATTTTTCGAAGGAAATTGTTTATATTCATTAAAAAATTATAAAAAACTGTTTTTCAAACACATTTTATATTCAAACGGTGATAATTTTTAATATAATATGAAAATGATACAAGCTCCGAACTAAATAAAAATAAATTGAGAACGTCTGTTGGTAAAAAGTCTCAACATGATTATTTATTTTAAAGTTTTTTGAATAGTAGAACTATACTAAAACCTAGTAAATAAAAAACGAATCTAGTTGAAAGAATTTTTTTAAAGTCAAGGAATTTCATTGGTCACGGAAAAGTCTTCTTTATTCATAATGTGTCCCCTAAGGGTTTACATGACTTCCATTCCTTACAATCTTTCCGTTTACATCTATATATTTTTTACAATCTTATCCT
>NC_046662.1:37458599-37465492 GCF_010883055.1 Belonocnema kinseyi | reverse complement strand
GCTTCTTGTCTCCCTAAAAATTTCTGATACTCTCTTTATTAATCCCTCTCTTATCCCCTTCTTTACCATAACTTTGTCTATTTCGCCTCGATCTAATGAGTCGTGTAAAAGCTAGAGAATTTCTATAACTTTAAACTGTTAAGTAGAATAAATTTGATTTTTTTTAATTTTTAATTTAAAATTGTTTTATGTCGTTTATCGAAGATTCTAGGTTAAAAATGTTACAAGTTTTCGATTATGGTATTTGAATAATAATATGGTCAAGGAAAATTAAAAATTGGTCATTGGGAAATTAGAGAAAATTAAAAAGGAAGATTTTCCGTAACCCTGATATAATATTATTTTTAGTACATAATTTATTTGCCTTGTGTTTATATTTCATTTTGTTTGCAGCTACTTTCTCAGCAAGATTGCCTTTTTAGTTATAAATGTTATGATTAGTTAGAAAATTTAACAATTTTGTTATCAATTTTTTGTTGCAAATTCAAATTTTGTGTTGAAAATACGTCTCTCCGGTTTGAAAATTCAACTGATTTCGTATAAAATTCACTTATTTTGTTTAATTTATATTTTTAAACTAAAATCTTTTTTAGTTGAAAATTCGACTATTTTTTGAAAATTCGTCATTTTATTTTTAAAATTCATCTATTTTTCTAAAAATTGCGTATTTGTCGATTAATATGCAACGGTTTGGTTTTAAATTTGGTTAAAAAGTCTTCTTTTTTTTTTAATTCAACAGGTTTTTCAAAAAAGTTATTCTTTTGTATTACAAATTTAAATTTCTTGTTAAAACGTCGAATGAAGATTCCATTTATTATTAAAAAATTCATCTGTTTTAGCAGAAATTTCATCTATCTTGGATAAAAATGCTACTGCTTGCTTGAAAATTAATCTTTTCTCTGTTTGAGGATTCAACTTTTTTTTGAAAATTTTTGTTGAACCACTTTATTGAGAAATAATTTTTTTGTGCAACATTTATATGTTAGTAGAAAATTTACTTATGTGGTTAAAGGGTTCACTGTTACACTAAAAATGATTTTTTTTTGCTGTAAATTCATAGCTTATTGTTAAAAATTCATTTTCTTACGCAAAATTTACATTCGAATATTATGTATAAAAAATAAAATAACATTCTGTATCAATTTTCTGAGTAAATTTCTCCAAACATTTAACATATAGAGAAAATATTGTTTGGTTAATTAATTTTAATCTAAATTTACAAGATATATTTGGCTTAAGGCCATGTGACGAGTGGGTCATGTGACCAGATACCTACCTTACCGACACCTTTTCTGTTTCCCAACTTATTTTCAAACTAAACGCCACATCGAGTTGAAAATTGGAGAAACAAAATAAGAAGCACTAATAAATATGTGTCTGGTCATAAATTTGTATAATTATGAAAAAAGCAAAAAAAGTTTGTTTACAAAAAAAACTTTTTCCATAATTCTAACAATTTATGACCAGACACATGTTTATTAGTGCTTTTTATTTTGTTTCTGAAATTTTCAACTCGATGTGGCGTTTAGTTTGAAAATAATTTGGGAAACAGAAAAGGTGTCGGTAAGGTAGGAATTTGGTCACGGGACCCACTCGTCACATGGCCTTAAACATATAAATTATAGGAAGACTATATACAAACGAAGTTTATATGCAAATAATTATATAATTAATGAATCAAATGTGAAGAAAACACTTCTTATCATAAAGGATGGGCTATAGACTGCATATTTTATAATGAAATTAATGAATCGAAGAAATTTTTAATCAATTAAAATTTCATGCAGTTACCTTTGCTGAAATTTCTGTTACAGTTCAGAAAAATTTAGAAACGGCTTCTGCAAAAAGTAAAACATTATTTTGATCACCAAGCCTAATTTATAAGGAATTTATTCATTTCGTACGACTGACACTTCTAATAAAAACTTGTAGAAGATATTTTAGAAGAAAATTAAGAGATTAATCATGTGAAAGTTTTGAAACCAAGAGTCTGATGAATCGAAGGAACTAGTGAAAGAATAGTGAAAGCAAGTCAATTCCTTAAAAAAATTCCAGCGGACAAAATTTGTATAGCCATGTCAAAAATACATTTTTCAAATTTTTAATTCAAAAATAACAAGTTATTTGTGAAAGGGCTAATTATAAAACCCGTTTTCATTATCGCTACTAAAACCGAATATATACTACTACAGAACTTCAGATTTGAACAGTCACTTTTTACCATAATTTGGTTTGTACTGGTTCCATCTTCTGCTTGTTTTTTCCCTATGCAACTTTAATTTTTTAAATATATTTTTGATATAAGAGGAATGAAAATTATACATAATTTCTTACACTAATTATAAAATATATAATTATTCCGTATGGGCCTTTCAGAATATAATTTCATTTCCTGTGGCTAACAAAATTATTACGAAATTGAATTGAATTGAATCAATTCTGGCAGCGCTTGTAATTTTTATTCTTTCATTAGCTCCCTAATTTTCTTAGGCATCTACTATTAAAGCTTCCCTGAAATTTTCTAAACAAATTATTAAATTTAACTAAAATTTATGAAAGTAAACTAAAACTTATTAGTTTTTAAATTATAAAATTCTTCTAATTGAGAAGTTGAAACAAATTTATTATCAAGTTTATCATAGGAGAGAGTCGTCCTAAGTCGGCATGGTAAAATTTTTCGGGGAAAATAGATAACAAACAGGGTTTAATTGCATTTTAATGTCCTTGTTCAGGTACCATATTTCTTTATCAACAAAGAAAAGTGAAGCAAAATGAAGAATTCGATGTTTGTTAATTTTCAAAATGGTGGTCCTAAGTCTGCACAACAACAAAATAATAACAAAATAAATAATAATAATAACAAAATCAACAACCAAAAAAGATCCGACTCAGGACTTTGGATCGCTCTCCCCTAATTATGTGCAATTAATTGAAAAGATTTCAAATTATTAATTATGCAACTAATTATTAAAATAATTTAATAAAACTAATTGAATAAACTAATTAGTATACTAATTGGATGAAAACAGTTTAATTTCTGAGGCCTTGGAACTGAAGCTTTATTTGCTTTAAACGCTTAAATTGAATAATTTTAAATTTTAATGTTCTGGAACGGTTGGTTTAAATTTTAGTCATTTTTAGATCGTATAATTTTATATTTAAATATTCTTATTTGTTTATTTAAAATTTTAGATGAGCAAAATTTTCTTGGTTTTTAAATTTTAGAATACCAAATTAAACGATTTGGCAGTTGCGCAATTTTTAGTTCAAAGGATTTGTAATTGAACAATTTTGAATTATATGCCTCTAAAAAAAGTCTAAACAATGACAAATTAAAACATGAAAAACAATTTTTTCAATTTTAATTTCCACTGTGATATCTTAAGATTTCCTAATGTTTAGTTTAAAATTTAAAAACAAAATTTTTTTATAACTGAGAAATATTTTATTGGAAAATAAAACGAACGTTTAATTGACACTATTTTTTGTTTATTAAATTTTTTTCATTTTTGATTGAATTTCAGATTTGTTTATGTTGCAAAGTTCCGGAGTAGAAATTTTTTCATGTTCACTGATTTCCGTTTAAATGTACTTTTTATTTTGAACTTTTTTTATAATAATTGGATTTTAAGGCTTATGAATGAAAATGTTTCTATTTTGAAAGATGAAAATGACGGTTTCTTTATCTGATAAAAATTCTTCTAATCAATTTTATTGTTAAATAATAAATTTTTTGATGTGATGCCCTTTAAAAGTTCTAGAATTTTAGGAGTCTTGGCACTAAAACATTCAATGTAGTTTTTAATTACAAATTGTTCATGCTAATCGCTTCGAATTTAATATTATCTTAAATGAAAATTGTTTAATTTTAATGCATTCAATTTTGAATGCTTCGAATTAGAAATAACACAACTTAAATTCTTTCGAATTTTAATCTATCCATTTTTTAAAATTCTAATATAAAAATATTGAGGTTTGATTGTTTTGAAATTGTTCTATTTGTAAAATGTAAATAAATTTAACGGATATTTAAATTTTTTATATAATTAATGTTTGTGAATAAAAATCCACAGACGTGAATGCGCGCTTAACTAGTTAGTTAGCTTAGAAATAATAATATGATTGATTAATATTTATCTGAAGGTTTGAAAATTTCATGCATTTATAAGTGCTTTCGAAAATATGATTAAAAGTAAAATGATTGATATTAAAGGATACATAACTAGATCAAATTCTTTAGATTTTTAATTTTAGGAAATAAAAATACAGAGACTTGACGCGCGCTTCGCTCGCATCCAATTTCCTGCTAATCACAAATAATTTCTACACATTGATAATTACCTAAGCATTTGAATGTATCATACATCTATAGGTATATTCGAAAATATCATCTCTTTTTAAAAAATTAAATGATTTATATTAGAAGATAAATAATGTTATAGGCTCAATTGTTTATTTTTAATTTTTCAGGAATTTCGGAAGGCGTTAAAGATTATATGATGCTTTGCGGGATTTTAAGAGAAATATTTTTTATTGTTAAAAGTTTAAAAAATGTAAAGTTCGATTCCGCTTCCATTTCTGTCTCTACCACCCCATTCATTGAACAAAGTTGGGTGGGACTGACGCTATATATGGATTCTCCACCTTACGACGCAACAACATGTCTAATTATTGCTGATGCGATTTTTACTAGCAAAATACACTTCTTGCGCAGAGTGGTTATTTGGACGTAAACTTTAGGCAATCAGTTCAAAAAAGTTAGGAGAAAAAATCTGTATCTCACAGATTGTTGCCGGGTAGGATGAAAATGATCCACGAGCATGAATTTGTATCTCAGAGATTGTTGTCGGTTAAAATGAAAACGATCCAGGAGCATGGATTTGTATATCAGATTGATGTTGGGTAGAATGAAAGTAATCGAGGAGCATGAATTTGTATCTCACAGATTGTTGTCGGTAAGAATGAAAGTGATCGAAAAAGTCCAAAAACGAATTTAAAATGAAATAAACGAATGCTTAGATGGGAAAACTTGTGCGGCAATAATACTCAGAAAAGAAATAGAGGGCGCGTGAACTACAGGTATGCTCTGAAAAATAATTTTTAGGAGTGCGAATGAAGAGTGTGTGGTACTGCCATTGTAGGAAGAATGACTGGTGATGCGTGATGCTTGATATTAGACAAAACGTTAGTCAAGGATGCATTATGTCCTCTTAGATGTTTATTATATCCATAAATACGCGACTAAGTACAGCCTTCTTTGACGAAGAAGGCGTGGGTCTCGGGATAGTGAAGGTGCGTGGGTTAGGGTTTGTAGATGATAAGGTCGTTGTGGCAGAATCAATCGAAAGCTTGCAGAGAATTTTGAGTAGGCTGACATAAACGTAAATAAAACAAAAATTACAAAAAATTAACGCGGTTGGCATAGAATTTCTGCGCAATCTGTGCGGTAAAACGCTAATGGGCAAAGTCTGTAATGAGAGGATTCTCAGAGAATGTGGTGTAGAGAAAAAATGAATGACGAAACAAGTATATTTAGGTAAAGTAAATGGTGTGCCTCTAAAGGCAGACTGAGGACAGTACGGACGCAAGTTCGCTCCCTGCTGGAGTTAGATTTTTCATAAAATTTTTCAGTTTTAGTTCAATCAAAATTTTTAATTAAGTGGATTGTTTAAATTAAAATTGCATATTAAAAACTATATGAATTATGATTCTAACTGGGAGAATTAAATTGTTCATTCGGGAAAATATGTACTACAATTAAAGTACGGACTACTTCATTGCATTCACGAATATTTTAGGTTAAAGAAATATTTATTTAAATGAGAGGGATATTTTTTTCTTCAAATATTAAAAAATTTAATATGGCAAAATAGTTTTTTAATTCTATAAATATGTTCTTGTTATTTTTGCGTCTTCATTTAGAATAATGATTGGTCTAAAAATTTATTAAAAATTTGTTTTTGAATTTTCATACATATCGACCCCAAATTTCTTCCTTAAATGTTATAAATTTTATTCAGAATCGTTTATGTTAGGTAAATCCAGTTGAAAGTCAACATTTTTCTTTACAGTGATTTGCAGAATAAGAAAGAATCATTAGTTTCTAAATATAACCCCCATAAATCTATTTTATAGTGTGCCACAAAAATCTCATAATTGAATAATTGGTTTTTTGACCTTTAAGCTACAATTGTGTTTTCGCAGTTTCTTTGATAAAAATTGCTATTAAGACATTAAATACTATATTTTAGCGATAAATAGATGTTCTAATGAATTTTTTGCATAAATTATTATTGTTTTTAGTTTTAAACGTAACAAATGTAATGTTCAAACAAATTTATTTTTTTTTTAATAATATTATGTTCAAATAATGTTAGGAAGTCGAAGTTTTCTTCTAAAATTCTCCATTTTTTGTCCATTTTACTCTAAAAAGTTTTGATTTTTTCTAAACACTTGAATTTTGCTTTGGTTTTTTTAGTTATGAAAAAAGCATAGATAAACATTAGAGAGAATAATTTTTTAAACAATTTCTGTTTTGTAAATATATTTTTCTGAAATAAAACAGATATAGAAAAGCTGAAAATATCCGAAAAAACCGCAACTTTCTAGTTTTATTCTAAGATAAAATTGCTATAAACAATAATACATAATAAAAAAAAAATTATATTTACATATCATTATCAGTATAAAGTAATACTTTGCGTGCTGCAAACAATTTTTTTTAAAGACTGCAAATAAATCATACTTAGTTCAATTTTTTTTTTTGGGGATCCTATAAAATAGTATTATGGGGGTGATATTTAAAAATTATTTAGGCTAATGGGAAGAATGGTTAAACATCCACCTATATCACCCGGAAATTTATTTGACCCTATACAAAAATAAATCCATTA
>NC_046662.1:37369217-37458499 GCF_010883055.1 Belonocnema kinseyi | reverse complement strand
GGTTCAAGTTCCATGCAGTTTAACGTTTTTCCCATAAGAAAAAAATACATTTTTGTAAATTCGATTCAGAATCGTCAATATCAGCTAAATCGAGTTAAGACTCAACTCTTACTTTCACAATTAGCCACAGAATACGAATGCATTTCCTCTTCTCAAATATCGCCCCCGTGAGTCTGTTTTTATAGAATATGCACAAAAAACCCATAAGTGAAAAAATAGGTTTTGCAAGATTTTATTGATAATAATTTTTTTCATGCAAATTGTTTCTAATACATTAAATCCTACTTCATGCTGATAATTATATTTTTACATAAATTGTTTAAACAATTTTTTTTTTAGCAATCGTCTCTTAGAATGGAGATAGAAAGTCGTGGTTTTTCAAGAAAATTCTACTTTTGTACAATTTTTAATCACAGTGAGGTATAAGTTCATTAATTATAACAAAAATAATTTTTACAATAATATTATTGTTTAGATCTACCTTCTTTTATATTAATACTCGATAGCTGCGGTTTTTCTTTTTAAAATTTTAACTTTTTGTCCACTTTTCACTCGATGGGATAATAATTATTGACAATTACCAAAAAGAGTTGATTAAATCATGTATTATTGTGTACCTTTTTAGTTATGAAAAAATAATAAATAAAAATTAGAAAAAGTCATATTTTGAACAAATTCTTTCTTTTTTGAAAGAATATTTTTCTGAAATAAAACAGATATTTGAAACACTAAAAGCATTTTTTAAAAATTAATATTTCAAATTTGCGCCTAATATGCAGTAATTATTACCTCACTAAGTAAAAATTTGAAACAAAATTGAAAAATTCAGAAAAACCGAGTTTTTTTAGCAATTACAGGAAAAATAATTATAAGCAATAATAAATTGTCTAAACAATTATTTCCTAAATTTTATTATACATTACTTCGCCAAGTGAAATATTGACGAAAGGTGGAAAATTTAAAAAAAAAACCGCATCTTTCTAACATTATTTAATAATAATATTAGTTAAAATAATAATAAATTGTTCTAAAAATTAATTGTAAAACGTGTAATTAATGATTTACTTCGCTCTAATTAAAAATTCGATAAAAAGTTGAACATGTTAAAAAAAAACGGAAATTTTATAGCTTTATTATGAGAGATAATTATTTAAAATAAATTGTTAAAACAATTCGTTTATTCAATTTAAATAATTATCATAAAACTCCACGTGAAGTGCGAACAGAAAATTGAATATTTTAGAAAAACGGCAACCTTCTAACATTGAGTAATGATAATATTATTTAAAATAATAATAAATTGTTTAAATAATTCACTTTGAAAACTTTATTAAACTATTTACCTCGCTCTAATTGGAAATTCGACAAAAAGTGGAACATTCTTGAAAAAACTGCAATTTTCTAGAATTTTTCTGAGAGACAATTATTAACAATAATCATTTGTTTAAGCAATTCTGTTTGTTTATTCAAAAAAATTATTACCAAACTCTAACTGAAGAGTGGACAGAAAGTTGAATATTCCAGACAAAACCGCACCTTTCTAACAATATTCAATGATAATATTATTTAAAATAATAATTTGTTCAATTAATTAATTTTATTAACTTTGCTTAATAATTGACCTCACTGTTATTAAAAATTCGAGAAAGAATGGGATATTTTTGAAAAAAACTGCAATTTTCTACCATTATTCTAAAAAAAATTATCAAATATAATAATAAATGTTGAAAAAATGTTCTCTTTAAAAAAATTTTTTCTTTAAAAAAATTGTTTTAAGTATTTCAGCCATAAACAAATTTTCTTTCAAAATTAGAAACAGTTGAGTTGTTGACAATTTTTGCACAATGGGAGGAAGTGCACTTTTTTCGTTAAAAAATTTCCAGCGTCTAATTTTGGGCCGATTTTGATTTTTTTTTAAATAAAGTAAACTAAATTCTAAAGAGCTTGACGGTTGGAATAATATAATAAACATAATAATTTTTTACGCTCTAAGAATTGATCAGAAAAACTTTATATTGTCTCAAATGAATGTTGATGGACTTATAGAATACAAATAATTTTTTTATTATTCAATTCATTTGTTATAAACAAATTATATTAACAAATTGACAAATAGTCCTATTATCGGTAAAAATGTTCTTTTCTTGCTAAAGGTGCTTCACATTAATGTATGAATGTCATTTAATTTCATAGCTAATTTGAAAGTTGTTAATACCCATTGTTATAAACAATTCTTGCGGTAAACTACTAAAAGTTGAGATTCTTTCAACTTATGGTTTACTTTAATGGCCAGAACAACTTCAGGTATTCCTTAAAATAATAAATATTTAATAATATTTAATCAAATATAACAATTTAAATTTTTATAAGCAAATTAGATGAACAAATTCAAAATTTCGGCCCTTTCGCATAGAATTTAATTTTTACACAGAAAATGTTTTAAGCAATTGAACGAATTACTGCTGGTCAAAAAAATATTAGAAAAGTTAAAAATAACATAAACATTTGAGTTGTTTAATTTTTCAAAATATTATCAAAATTATATTTTTTAGTAACATCAATTTGTACTGAAATAATAGAAGCGTATAAAAATCCAACATTATTTATTCGTAATTAATTATTATATGAATATTAATTATTATTAGGTTAAAATTTAAACATTAATAAAACATTAAATTTGAATATTTTGTCACGAGAATTGTTTATAACAATGATTATTGTTAACGTTTAAAATATGTTTGTGACTAGGAGTAATTCGACCAACAGCTTACAACATTTCTAGTGCAAAATTTTTTTTTTATGCGAAACAGCAAAAATTTGAAATTTGTTTATATAATTTGTTTTTAAAAATTGTAATTCTTATATTTGATGAAATATTTATTATTTAAGAAATTCCTGAAGTCGTTTTAGCGAATGAAGAAACTTAAAATTTTTTTAAACCTAAAATTTTGATAGTTTACCTAAAGAATTGTTTATGACAATGGTTATTAACAACTTAAAAATAAGTTTTGTTATTAAATGACATTCCTCAATTAATATAAAGAACTTTTAGCAACAACCAAAAAATGTTTACCGATAATAAGACTATTTGTCAATTTTTTCACAACATTTGTTTATAAAAAATAAATGAAATAATAAACAAATTATTCCTATTCTATGAGACCTTGAAAATTCATTTAAGACAATATAAAATTTTGCCGATTCAAAATCAGGCCAAAATTGAAGGCTCTGGTCATTTTTTAACGAAAATGTGCATTTCCTTCCACTGTGTGACGGTCAGAAAAAATTCAATTGCAAAAAGATGATTAAAATTAATGTTTTTAAAATTAATTTCAACCTTTTTCATAAAAATAATGTGTTACATCTGAAATGGCATCAGTTATAATATTTTGATTTCTAAAATCACAGAAAAACTATTTTTTCAGATATCTGACTTTTGGTACAATAATTTATTAGTCCTTTTTCGAATTATAATAAAAAATAAATGTACGTATCATAAAAAAATAGATTTATTTTTTTGAGGATTCAAACAAATTTTTAAGCTATAGGCATCGAAATTAAAATTAAATAGATCACCTTAATGTAATTCTAAAATATGATTTTTTTCAAATAAAATGGTACTTGACGATAGTTAAATATATAAATATATATAAATAATAAATAATAATAAAAATAATAAGAAAAATAATAAATATATATAAATATAGATAATTTTGTATAAATTTTTTTTTAAATTGCTAGATTTTTGGGCTTGGAAGAAAAAATTAATTTCTTAAAGAATGGATCAAGATAGAATTTGCGGTCATAGCGCGTGGCGGTTGGAATGCGACGTCGATTCATTAGGAACGAGTTTGCGCGGCTTTATAAGGTGGCGTAGGTGCGAGATACAGGAATGGAATGAGCAGTCGATCGCCGATCGCCGATCGGTCTATCCTGTTCATTCGTGCGATCGCAACCGTGTTGTTATTGTCATTAAAGTGCAATGCCCCGATCTAGGAATGGGCAATCTCGATTTAATTCTCTCAAGATAGATCAAAGCGTCGACTAGATCGATTTTTTTTTAATCGATTATTTACTATTCCAATTCCAATTTTGGTCGAATCGATTTTTCACTCTCACAATCCAATTTTTATCCATTTATATCCAGATTTTTTACAAAATGATCATTTTAAAGGTTACAAAAATCCTGCCAAAATAGATTTTTATGAACTAGAAAACAAAAGACGATTTTTTTGTTTTTCAAAATTTTAAATATAAAATTAATATTAGAGAGCGTCTTTAGATATTTTTTTCAATTTGAGAACATTGATATAATTTATAGATTAACTCAGATGGCAGCCATCGTACTCTTTTCAGCTTTTTAAAATTATTATTTTTTAATTTAAACTGAAATAATAAAACCGTATAAAAATCCAACATTATTTATTAGAAGTTTATTATTACATAAATTATTAATTGTTATTAGGTTTAAGTTAAACTATTTTGTTAAAAATTCATTAAAGTTTTCTTTGAAAATTAATTTTTAACTGAAAATTTAACTATTTCATTTCTCGTAGAAAAGTTATCCTTTCTGTTTTAAAATTCAACTATTATTTATTAAAAGTTAATTTGTTTGTAAAAGTCTACCACTATATTTCTGGTTCGGAATTAATCTCTTTCGGTTTGGAACTATACTATTTGACTGGCAATCTAATTATACTTTTAGTTGAAAGTTGAACTGTTTTGTTGAAAATTAGATTAATTTTCCGTTGAAAATTAATTTTTTACTAAAAATATTTGATTATTTTGTTGAAAATCCCACTATTCTGTTAAAATCACCGTTTTTGGTTAAAAATTCAACTATTTGGTTTAAAATTGAACTATTTTGTTAAAAATGCATTTTTTTGTTGCAGATTCATCTTTTTGTTTGAAGAGAAATGACCTTGATAAAAATTCGTTTCATTGTTGGTCAAAAATTAATTTTTTTTATTGAAAATGTACTTCCATTTAAGGTTGAAAATTAATCCTTTTTAGTTAAAAATCAGAATATTTGGTTGAAGACTCATACTTTTTGTGTAAAATATTAATCTTCTTGATTAAAGAAAATATATATTTTTGATCGAAACTTCAACTTTTTAATGGAAAAATTGTTTGAAAAAATTTATAATATTAATATTGATATTATATGAATATGATAGTATTATCATTAAATTAAAATTATTATTATTTGTCTTTTTGAGATTTTTTTTATAAAGATTCATCATTTTATTTGAAAATGTATCTTCTTGGTTGAAAATTAAACTTCTTTGTTAAAAAATCAAACTTATAAAAATTAAATTATTTATTTAAAATTTAATTACTTCGTAGGAAATACGTTCTTTTTAGTTAAAAATTAATTTTTATCTGAAAACGTAGTTTTTCCATTTCAAATTGTTAAAATTCGGTTTTTTCAAAATTATTTGTTGTTGTTGTGGAAAATTAGATTTTCAGATAGAAAATTTAACGTTTCTTTCTTGCTTAAAAACTTATTTTTTTAGTTTAAATTCAGCTAATAAAAATTAATGTTTTTGATTGTAAATATAATTATTTGATTGAAAGTTCAGGAATTTTGTGAAAGTTATTTTTTGGTTGGAAATTTAACTACTCCGGTAGAAAATTTAACTATTCGATTAAAAAATAACTTTCATGTCGAAAATTCTGTATAATGTGAATAATTCGTCTTTTTTAGTAAGAAATGAAAAAAATTTTGGTTAATAAAATTGCCCTTTATGGTTCAAAATTCAAGTATTTTGTTGAAAACTTGGTTGTTTCGGAAGAACTTAAATGTTCTTGATTAAAAATTTTAATCTTTTTAGACGGAAATAGCAGCTGTTATCTTTTCGTGTGGAGAATTCATCTCTTTTGGTTATAAATTAATTTTTAATGTAGAAAATTAGAAATGTTGGTTTGAAAGTCATTCTGTTGGTTTAAAGTTCACAATATTTGTTACAAATATATCTCTTCTGTTGAAAATTTAATTCTGTTGCTGAAAATTCGATTTCTTAAGTAATTTTTTTATTTCAAATTTTACTATTCAATTTCTGGTAGAAAATTTATCTGTTTTGTTAAAAAAATTCCACTATTTGTATGAAAATTTATTTTTATTTTTAAAAAATTCAACTACTTTGGCACTGTTTATGATCAAAAATTAACATTTTTTCCATTAAAAATATCAACTATTATATTTTTTGTTGAGAATTAATCTCTTTTGGTAAAAAATTAATTAACATTGTAGAAAATGTAACAATTTCTTTAGAAATTAAATTTTCAACTGCAAATTTTACTATTAAATTTTTTGTCGAAAATAATTTTTCTTTAGTTGAAAGTTCCACCATTTGATTGAATATTAGTGTTTTTTTACAGAAAATTAATCTTTTTGGTTGATAATTTATGCTATTGGTTAAATATTTAAAAGCTCGGTTAAAATTTCATCTATTTTGTTGACAATTGAAAACGTTCATTAAAAAGTAATCCTAGATGTTTCATAATGATCAATCAAAAGGAAAAAAAATCTGCCAGGATCGATGAAAGATTCGAAAAGATCCAGTCTTCACTATTCCAATTTTAATTTTGTATTAATCAATTCCTCTTTTTCAAAATACGATTTTGAACCATTTTTGCAAAATGATTGATCCAAAGGTAAAAAAATCGATTTTTTATATCGATTTTCTTTTTTCCGTATTCAAGATCGATTCAAGAATTGACCTTTTTTATACTATAGTTAATGTACCTAGAGCGAGCGGTTTCTGGTTAGTTGCGCTTACTGCCTTTCTCTACACTATGCACTCGATCTGATCCGAACCGATCCGATCGAAAATCGACATTCGCGATCGATCGACCGTAAGAACAACCGCGCGTGCTCTACCTTTTTTCCCACTTTTTTTGGACCTACATTTACCTGACCGGGAACAACCGGGAAATCGGGAAAAAATCGGGAAACGACTGGGAGTTTGATTCAGAGACCACGATTTTTCTCTCGAATGTAATATGCAAATTAGAATTAGTTTCGTAATTTTTTATCACGCTAATTCTGCACTTTGCAAATTATTTTGTTGAATTAACAATAACATTTTGTTAGGTCAATTACATATTTTGTTGTATCAACCCGAATTTGTTTGATTTAATCAAATTTTTAGCTATGTCTAAAAAACTGTTTTTCGGGTAAAAACTTTTTTTCTCAATATGAGTTGGAAGAGGGGATATGTCAAAAAATTATCATTTTCAATTGGAATGGGAAAATTATTCCCAAAAAATTTAAATTGTGACTTGAAAGAGAGAATTTCTTAAAAGAATTATAATTTAATTTTAAGTTAGGACAGGGAATTTCAGTAAAGAAATATAAATTTTATTATTAGTACATGGAATTAACCTGAAGAATTATCATTTTGAAATAAATGTGGAATTTAGCAAAGACTTTATTTAATATCTTGGAACATTTGCGAAAAAATGTGATTTTGACTTTTAACAGGCAATTTTCTTGAAGAATATAATTTTTCCTTAGTACGGGAATTTTGAAAAAAAAAATTTCTGTAAGACTTATAACTCTGAATTAGGACAGGATATTTCAATAAATATAATTTTAATAATTAGGACAGGAATTTGCCTAATTGATAATAGTTTTCACTTTAAATAGTTAATTTAGTAAAGTCTTTAATAAAGACTATGACACATTTAACAAAAATATAATTTTGACTTGAAACAGGTAATCTCCTTAAAGAATTATAATTTTTACTTAGTACCGGAATTTTTAAAAGAAATTTTATTCTGTTTTAGAAAAACAAAATTTAAGAAAGTATATAATTATGACTGGGACAGGGAATTTCAGTAGAAAATTGTGATTTTAACTCTAAAACAAGAAATTTTTTGACATATTTATAATTTAATTTAAAAGTCAGGACAGGGAATTTCATTAAAGAAATATAAGTTTGATAATTAGGACAGGAAATCCGCCTGATGCATTATAATTTTGACTTTAAAGAGAGAATTTAAGAGAGACTTTATTTAAGATTTTGGGACATTTGCGAAAAAATGTAATTTTGACTTGTATCATATGATTTCTTTAAAAAATTATCATTTTTACTTAATACGGAAACTTTGAAAAAAATGTTATTCTGTTTTATAATTTTTTTTAAAACTTAGGATAGGGAATTTCATTAAAGAAATATAAGTTTGATAATTAGGACAGGAAATTTGCCTAAAGAGTTATAATTTTGACTTTCAACAGGGAACTTGAGAAACATTATTTAAGATTTTGGAACATTTGTGAAAAAATGTAATTTTGACTTTTATCAGGTAACTTCTTTCAAAAAATTATAATTTCTACTTAGTATGGTAATTTTGAAAAACAAATTTTATTCTGTTTCAGAAAAATGAAATTTAAAAAAAATCTGATTTGGGGCACAGAATTTCAGTAGAGAATTGTGACTTTAACTTTAAAACAAAGATTTTCTTGAAAGATTTATAATCTTATTTAAAAGTTAGGACAGGGAATTTCAGTAAAAAAATATTATTTTGATAAGTAGGACAGAAAATTCGCCTAAAGAATTATAATTTTGACTTTAAACAGGAAATTTAGTGAAGACTTTATTTAAGATTTTCGAACATTTGCAAAAAAAATGTAATTCTGACTTGAAACAGGCAATTTTCTTGAAGAATTATAATTTTTACTTGTTACGGGAATTTTGGAAAAAAAATTTATTTTTCTTTTAGAAAAATGAATTTAAGAAAATATCTTATTTGGACAGGTGATTTTGTTAAAGAATTGTAATCTTGATTTTGAAACAAGGAATTTTCTTTAAGATTTATAATTCTGAACTGGGACAGGGTATTTTAATAAATAAATTTTTTTATAATTTTGAACTTTGAATTGGACATTTGAGTGAAGTCTTTAATAAAGACTTTGAAACATTTAAAAAATGTAATTTTGACTTGGAACCCACATTTCTTTAAATAATTATAATTTTTCCTTTGTATAGAAAATTAAAAAAATGATTCTGTTTTAGAAAAACAAAATTTAAAAAAATATATAATTCAGGTTTGGGACAGGGGATTTCAGTCGAAATTTGTGAGTTCAAATTTGAAACAAGGAGTATTCTGAAAGATTTATAATTTTAATTTGGGACAAGGAAACGTCAGTTAAGAAATATAATGTTGGTAATTAAGACAGGGAATTCACTGGAAGAATACTTGGTACGGGAATTTAAAAAAAAATTTATTCTGTTTTAGAAAAATGAATTTTAAAGAAATTCTTATTTGGGACAGATGATTTCTGTAAAGAATGGTAATTTTGACTTTGAACTAAGGAATCTTCTGTAAGATTTATAATTCTGAATTAGGACATGAAATTTTAGTGAAGAAATATAATTTTGATAATGACGAAAAAGAATTCGTCTAAAGAATTATAATTTGGATTTTAAATGGGGAATTTAACAAAAACTTTATTTAAGATTTTGAAACATTTTCGAAAGAAATGAAATTTTGACTTGGAACAGACAATTTCCTTAAATAATTATAATTTTTACTTAGTAATGAAATTTTGGGAAAGAAATTTTATTCTGTTTTTAAAAAAGCAATTTCCTCAAAGAATTATAATTTTTCCTTAGTACGGAAGTTTTGGAGAAAAAAATGTATTCTGTTTTAGAAAGTCTAAATTTCAAAAAAAATTCTGATTTGGGACAGGTGACTTCAGTAAAGAATTCGATTTTAACTTTGAAATAAGGAATTTCCTGTAAGATTTATAATTCTGAATTGGGACAGGTTATTTAAATAAATAAAAATAATTTTCATAATTAGGACAGGCAGTTCGACTAAAGAATGATATTTTTGACTTTAAAGAAGAAATTTAGTCTTTGATAAAAATTTCAGGATAATTAAAAAAATGTAATTTTGACTTGAAACAGGCAATTTCCTCAAAGGGTTATAATTTTTACGTAGTACGGGATTTTACAAAAAGGATTCTGTTTTAAAACAAGGCAATTTAAAAAGTATACATAATTCTGATTTGGGACAGGGAATTTCAATAAAGAAATATAATAATAATTACAATAATATTTCTATTTGAATATAATAATTATAATTAATAATAAAAATAATAATTCCGCAAATAAATATAAATTTTACTTTTGTACCGGATATTCTGCAAAATAATTGTAATTTTAAAATAGAACTATGATTTTCTCTGAACAATTATGTTAATTTCACGATTACTTTAGAAAAGGATATTTCGTCAAGAACTATAATTTTCACTCTCAAAATTAAATTTTGTCTTAGAACAGGGAATTTTTGACATGGTAAAAAAATACTGGTTCTAATTAGTAAATAAATATAATTCTGATTTGGAACAGAAAATTTTATAACAATAATTTTAACTCTCAATTATAAAAGGGAACTGAGAAAAATAATTCTTTTAGAAATCACAATCCATCAGATGTTGAAAGTTTCTGGTCCTAAATCAGAATTTGTTTTAATTTAAAAATAGTTTTTTATTGCAAATAAAAATTTCTCAGAATTTGAATTTTTTACTAAATTCGTATTTCGCACTGAACATTTTGTTTTACAGAACACTTAACCACTCATTTTTAGTTTTGAAAAAATATATATTTTCAGAAATTTAGAAAAACTAGAATAATTAATTGTTCAATCTTAATTCATTGCAAGAATCCGATCCTAAAGAGTACGCCGCATTCGGTGTAGTTTTAAATTGCAACATTTTCGAGAGAAGAAAACAAATGAACACACAATGAAAATTTTCATTGTTTAAAATGAGATGCAACAAATTTCACAGAAATGGTTTTCTGCTTTATGAATAAGGTTGTTGGTCTCTTTTTTCTTCATTACTCTGTAAGACAGTCAGCAAAATTCGATAAATATTCCAATGAATTTTGATCGATACACCATGGTCAGAAGTGTATTTATACCAAATATAGGAAGAAAAATTTTAAAAATTTAAAGTCCAAAAAATGTGAAATAATTTAAAAGAAACTCTATCATGATTTCTTTTCCAAATTTACTCTTTTTCTATAAAGGAAAAGCAAAAATGAGTTTTTGATTTTGAATTTAAGATCAGAAAAACCCAAAATTTTTATGATGGACAAATTTATAAAGAAATTATCAAGAGGGCATGCAAAAAATAGGAAATAAGAAATTTTGGAAGAAAAATTAAATATATTTAAATTTGAGTAATTTATAATAAACTGGATCATATAGGGGAGCAACCACTCTACAGAAGATAATACAACCTACAGTGGATAATTATTAATTAAAAATAGCAAAGTATTTAAAATAATAAATTTTATTCAATTAATAGTGAAGACTATAAATTTTAATAAATTAAAATAATAATTTTTTTGTGCTCTCAATTAATGATTATCCACTGTAGGTTGCATTATCAACTGTGCAAAGGTTTCCTCTAAGAAAGAAACACTATTTTTTAGCAACATTTTTTCTAATATTTATTTTCCTATTTTCTTATAAAGAACGAATATATAGCAGTTTTTGAGTTTGAATTAAAGATGCCGAAATCTATATTTTTCACAAAATCAGACTTCACATTTTTTTGTTTATTCCCCTTTTTATTAGAAAAACCTTTTTCCTTCAAGAAACCTCATGTTATTTTAGCCTAATTGCGAAATCAGTTAATAGAATCAATTAAGACAATTAAACTATTTATTCAACTTTATTTTATTTATTTATATTTTATTCAACTATTTATTTATTAATTTCAATAGTTAAATTTTTTTACAAGAAAGTTAGTTTTTCAACAAATAATTGAATTTTCTACAAAATAGTTTAATTTTAAACTCAAATAGTTCAATTTTTCACACACACAAAATTTCTATAAAACAATTGAATTTTTAAACCTAAAAATATAAATTTCCTTCGAGAAAGTTAGTTTTCAGCCAAATATATGCATTCTAGACAAAAAAATATGAATTTTTAACAACAAAATTCATTTCAGCGGATTTTCGAAGATCCTTATAGAATAAATGAATTTCAAGGGGCTTCTGAGGACTTCTATGGATTTCAGAAATTTCACTGGTTTCAGAGATTTCAAGAGATTTCACCATGTATAAGGAATTTAGAAGATTTAAAAATTCCAGTGGGGTTTTTTATGGATTTTTTTATTAATTCCTTTTTACTTAATGGAATAAATAAAATTCCACGGGACCTCAAGTGATTTTTAAAGATTTCTACAAATGTCAGGAATTTCAGAGATTTCAGAGGATTTCGCCATATTTAAGGGATTCATTGGATTTCAAAAAAAATGATAAGGTTTGAAAAGAGTTCGAGAAATTCTAGCGGATTTGCGGAGAACTTTATAGAATAAAGTAATTTTCAAGGGATTTCTAGGGGCTTCTTAGGATTTCTACGGATTTCAGGAATTTCAGAGATTTCAGGGGATTTCACTATATTTGAGTTATTCATAGGATTTCAAAAAGAATTATTAGATTTCCTTGGATTTCAAAGTATTCTGAAGATTTCAAATTAGTGAAAAAAATTAACGAGATTTTAGAACATCTAAAGGATTTTACGGGATTTTAAAGCTTAAATCTTCTTAGGAGATCCATTTGTGAATAAATAATTTATCCATTTCCAGAAATGTATTATACCAAATTTGGAAAAAAAATTAAAAAATATAGTTTCAAATATTTGAATGGTTTTCAATGGAATTAAAAAGAAATTTGATTATAATAAGCAGAGAACTCTATTGTTTTTAGCAACTCTTTTTTTTAAATTACGTACATAAGGAAGTTTTTGAGTTGTAATTGAAAGCGCTCACATCCATATTTTTGAGGAAATACAAAGTTTAAGAAATGAACAGGTAGACGAGTAAAAATTGGAAATTTGTAAATAAAATGTCCGAAAGTGTTTTATACCAAAGTCTAAAACACATTTTCAAAAATGCCACGTCAAGTAATTGAGGGGTTACGAATCGAATTAAAAAGAAAGCCAACAATAATAAACAAGTATTAATATTGCTTTTAGTAACTTTGTTCCTAAATTAATACTAAAGATATTTAAATGTCACTAAAATCAAATTTTAAAAATGAAACTAAAAATCCAAAGACAAAATTTGGACAACCTGCGTAAAAAGTTTCCTGTTGTAATTTGAACAAGGATAACAAATTTTTGAAAAAAAGAAAAGAAATTCTGTTATGGGCAAAAATAAAAAAGAGGAAAGAAAAATAAAGAGGCAACCAACCAAGTCCCCTTCATTATCTTTTTATTTATTCCATCATGTTTATGATTATAAAATCACAATAAAAAAACTATTGCAAAAAATAATCACCAACGTCTTGGCAAAAAAAATAATAATAAAAAAAATAAAAAATAAATTTCGAACAGGCAGACACAGCAACAAAACTACAATGCTCTGTACATGTGTATAATTTTTTTCTTTTTTAGGAAAATTGTTATTATCTTTGAAATTAATGCCAAATTAAAAAGAAAATCGATCATAATACGCAGGAAATACTATTGCTTTTAGCAGCTCTGTTCCTAAATTAAAATTTAAGAAATTTTATTATCATTAAAATATATTTTAAATCCTACATACTTAACGTCTAATAATCAAGTTAATGTGTAGAATTGTTGAAAATAAGGCAAAAATCCAAAGACCGAATTTGTACAACCACCATAAAATGTACCTACTGCAATTTGAAAAAAGATAAATATTTTCCTAAAAAAGAAAAGCATTGTTTTTCTTTTGGAAAAAATTTGCAAAAATGTAATGTCAAAAACGTCAGTGGTCACCAATATAACTAAAAATAAATTCGGTGATAATAAACAAGATGTACAATTGTTTATAACAATTTATTTCCTCTTTTCCAAAAAGGCCGCATATAAGGTACTTTTGAAGTTGAAATTGAAGTAGCCTCAATCCACATTTTTGAACAAATACAAAGCTTAGAACACAGAAAAAAGGCTTTATTACTTTAACAATCTAAAAATTTGTTACTGAAAACAATGTTGTTTCATCAAACGGCATGATTCAATTGACGAATAAGTCTTGGTAAAAATAACAATGCCAACTTTGTTAATTTCATAACAAAAACTATTTACTAGAATAACAAACTTACTTTGTTGCCATGAAACAAATTTCTAACTAACAAAGTTATTTGCAATGCTGACAAATAATTTTATTTGTTATGTTAAATATTATTTATTAAAACATTATTATAAAATCCTAAATGCATTATTTACAAAATGAATGATTTAAACTACTACATTACATCTAAATGCAACTTGTAAATAGCATTTTTTTAAATATGAATGACCTGTGTATTTCTCTTATATGTAATTCTTTTTATAACGTTTTAATTATTAAATTTTAATATTTCTATGAATGTAAATTAAAAAATAAGTTAATAAATTAATTAAATTCAGATTGATCTTTTAATTTATCAACTATTTTTCCATTTATAGGCAAAATCAGTGTTATAAATAAGTAAAATTAACAATTTTGCTTTATATTTTAAGAAAGGAATTATTGTTCAAATCATAAAGAAGTTATAAATCGTAACAAAACCATATTATCGATACTAATAATTATCGTAACTAAAGCAATAAGTAGATTGGATGATTCTTAAAAAATCTTGGTCGTTTACACTATTATTAATGATCATTTAACAAAGTATCTTTGCACCGTTATCAAAATAAATTTATATTTTTTCTCAAGTGTTTGCAGGAGTAACAATTTGAATGTGCTACATTAACAAAACAGTATGAAATTTTAATGGAAAAAATAGAAAGACCAACAATATTTTTTTAATAAGATAACAAAGTCTTAACATAACTTAATAAAGTTCTTTGCCACTTTTACTTATTTTTTTTTTAAATGTAACCAATGTAAGTTGTATCACAAGCAAAAAATGTTGATATAATAACTAATTACCAATGTTATTTTAATAAAATAACTTTGTTAATGTAGCAATTTAGTTAATTTTCAACTAACTTTTATAGTTATTTCAACAAAATGGGCTTTATAACAGAAACAAATAACTTTGTAAGCTTAGCAATTCATCTTCTTTTTAACAAATTTTTATTTTAATTTCAACAAAATTGAATTTTTTATCAAAACAAATAACTTTGTCTCGGTAACAAAGATTTCAGCAACAACGTCAACTTTGTTAATTTTATCCATTTTTTTAATGGTGCAATTTTTACAAATTTATTATGTTAAGATATCCATTTTTTTTATTGAATTAACAAGGTATTTTTTTGTGAAGAAATGAGCATGTAGATAGCGAAGGAAAGAAGGACATTTGTAAATAAATAACACGTCCTTTATTGGAAAAGTATCCACCATATTTAAAAAAAAATGTTCAGAAATTTCAGTGGAAACTTATAGAACTAAAAAATATAAAATTAAGTAGAAATGAGTAAACAGACAAGCAAAAAGAAGAATTGTCTAAATAAATAAATAATATATGCATGAAAAAAGTGTAACATACTAAATTATAGAACATATTTTGAAAACTTAAATGTCAAGTAATTTTGGGTTACGAATGAAATTAAAAAGAAATTCGCTCATGAATCATGCACATAAGGCACTTTTTGACTTGGAATTAGGAAAGCCCAAATTCATATTTTTGACGAAATACGCAGTTTAACAGAAATGAGCATTTAGACGAGCAAAAAAGAAAACATTTGTGAATAAATCATATACCCATGACCAAAAAATATTATACCAAACTTAAAAAAAAAATCAAAAATGTAATTTTTTCCTCTTTTCCTATGAAGAACGTATATAATCTACTTTTTTATTTGCAATTATTTGGAAGTTTAGCAGAATTATGTATATAGAGGAGCAAAAAAGAAAATTTATATGAATAAATCATATATCCATGACCAAAGTAATATGTTGCAATAATAATGTTCAAAATTTGCAAAATTAAATTTAACAAAATATAATGTAAAAAATTTTTGTTGTGGCCAATCAAACTAAAAAGAAACAGGATGTTAATAAACAAGATGAATCATTGTTTTTAACAACTATTTTCCTTTTTTCCTATAAGCGCCGCACCTAAGGCACTTTTTTGTTTGGAATTAAAGTGGCCCAAATCCGTATTTTTGATGAAATACCACGTTTAGCAGAAATAAGCAGGTAGGCGAGGTAAAAAAGACATTTGTAAACAAATATTTTGGAAATTTTTTTTCAAAGTTGTGTCAAGTGTTTGAATTGTTACCAATCTAATTAAAAAGAAATTCTATTATGATAATCAGAAAATAGTATTGTTTTAATCAATTTATTTTCGCTTTTCCTATAAAGGCTGCACATAATGTACTTTTTTATTTTTAATTGAAGTAGCCCAAATCCATATTTTTGATAAAATACGAAGTTTAGCAGAAATGAGCATTTAGACAAGAAAAACAGAAAGTATTTGTGAATAAATCTTATACCAATGATCATAAGAATATTATACCAAATTTGTGAAAAAATTGCAAAAATGTAATGTCAAAAATGTCAGTGGTTACCAATCAAACTGAACAGAAATTCGATGATAATAAATAAGAAGAACAATTGTTTGTAGCATCTCTTATCCTCTTTTCACTGAGAAAAATGTTTGTTTGAATCAAACAAATTTGTTTTGAATCGAACAAATCATTTCTTTAATATGGGGGCAAACAAATGTTTGTTTGATTCAAATAAATTTTTTGTTTGTCCTTATTTGTTTGGTTCAAATAAATGTTTTGGTTTGTTTATATGAATATCTTGTTTAAAATAAGTAAAGTTATTGTTTAGATTGAATATATATTTTTTAAATTAATTAAAGATTTTTTTCAACTGACGTAAATATTTTTTTGACACTTAACCTCAAAATTGAGCATTCCTTATAAAAATAATGTATGATCGCGATAATATGTTCATTGTTAATCATGAAGATCATTGTATATGTAGAAGCAGAAACCCTTATCAACCCGAATGCTTAATTCTGGTTAATTTTTAACTCTGTGCTTCTATCATTTCTGTATACAACAATCATAAATTAGAATAATGAGAAATGAACCAGAGTAAGACATTTTAATTGAATGTATATATATATATATATATATATGTTCCTGCTTTTAACTACACAGTGATAATTATAATATAAAAGAAAATGATTTATTTCATAAATCATCATTATAAAGAAAGAAGGTTAGTATTGAAAAAGATTCACATCCGAAATCTTCAATTATTATATCCACGGTAAAAACCCTAAGCTTCAAGTAGTTCCTAAACTAGAGATATTGCGTTCATTTTTCAATTAATATATATTTTCATAGTAAATCAGAACCTTTAGAATAATACAACACTGAAAAAATACAAATGCCATCAAATAAATCACATGATAGGGTTGTAAAATTTCATGAAACTTTGGTTTAATGAAAAGTTTTATGAAACTTTCAGGGTCTCGTGAAATATTACAATGTTTTAAAGACGTTGGCGGGAAATTTCAAACCGCGTATATTAATAAGTGAAAATCAATTCACATTTTCTGAAGTAATCTTTGATTAAATAATTAATTAACTAATGCAATAGGTTTTGATAATTTACCCTTAAATTAAATACTAAAAATGTATCAACAAAATTGAGATTCATAGCAAATAAGGTTGCATGATTAGGAATGTTAAAAACCCAATTTTCCTATATTAAGTTAATATATATATTTATTAGTTATATTTAAGAGAATAAGGCATTTTAAAGTATTCAGAGCAACAATTTTAATATTTTCACCAATATCACAATTTTACTGAGGAAACACTGAGAAACACTAAATAAAATTTTAAAAAAGTTTAAACTTGCGGTGAAGTGGCATACGATACGAGTAACAAATACCTAACCTGATCTGTTTTCCGCGCATGCGCATATGGAAGTTCTCTCCTTTCCCCCCAAATTTTCATGAAACGATGAAACTTTGACTGTGAAACATTTGAAAGTTTCAAGTGAAAGTTTCAGTGTTACAATGAAAAGTTTCATTGCTTACAACCCTATCACATGATCAATAAATTTAGATTCTAGGTTAATCCCTTAGGAACCGCCGGCAGTGCTTTAGCGTGCCTAGCGGCACTTTGTAGTACTGCTTTCTACTATATTTTTTGTTTGAATCAAATAAATATTTTTATGAATTCGAATAAACAGGTTTTAAACAAATGCATTGTTTAATAAAAGTTAATTTTTTATTTGAATCAAACAAATTTTACTAATAAAATTATTTGTTTCAATCAATATGGCAAATAGTTTCCATTTCTTCAAATTAAATAAACCTTTTTTTAATTGAAGCTAAAAAATTATTTCATTCAATTATATGAATTCAAATAAAATTTGTTGTTTGATTCAAACAAACATTTTTCTGAGTGTTCCTATGAAGAACGTACATAAGGTACTTTTTCTTTGGAATTGAAGTAGTCGAAATCGAAATTTTTGAGTAAACACAAAGTTTAGAAGAAACGAGGAGGTAGGCGAGGGAAAAGAGGACATTTGTGAAGAAAACAGAGTAGAAGGCAGTCGATGTCCGCAACGCAAGTCGCAACGGTCGCGAAACAGCTTGAAGAAGATACTCGCGTGGATTCGTTGAAATGCAGGGTGGCTGCAATACTTACTGGCGATCCTGAGCGGGTTCAACAACCTCGAATTGGCTTAAATTCCCTTCCTTGTGTCGAGGCTAATTGAGTTTTCGGTCAGTCGGCTACGATATCGTGAACCGTCCACGAAGGACGTAGTCTCCGGGTATACAAGTTCATTCACCTCTATATATAACTATAGCATAACTATAGCATGTATATTTGCTCGCTCAGTAAACTCGTGCATGTGTAAATTGCCTGCACGCGTATAATATCAATAAACGTTTACCGAGCGCACACTTAAAAAAAATTGCTGAGACTGTGACGCCTCCCCAGTTGAGAATTAGGGACTTCTTCTTATTCTTCTTCTTCTGTGTGAACCGTCAGGCGACGCGACGTTTCCGCCTCGCCTCCATTGAATCAATGCTCATTTTCAAACCAGTAGGGCATGAAATCTAAATCCATAACATTCCTCCTATTTTTTGCTCGCACGGAACAAAAATTCTTAAGATGAACGAGTGAATCGAGAATATATTAAACTCAAAGAAAGGGTCCACTTAGATTAAGTAAAGCGTTTAATTAGAAGAGTTAAATATTTAGTTACTTTCTGTAAATTATTCTCGTAAATCAGTAATTTGGACAAAATTGCTAAGTTGGAGAGTTTATTATTTTCGACAGATTACGTATAATTGTTTTATCTGTAGATTAGAAAAAAATTTAGTTGTTATGGAAATATTTTAACTCACAGTAGCCAATCTTTCGTCTAGTATCGCGAAAATGAATTTCCCTGAAATCCGTATAATGCATTTGGAGGTCAAGTTTGTTGTTTTTATCGCGTTTCTTGATATTTCAATATAGTTATAGCCTACAATCGAAACAATTGTAAATTATTATTACCGCATCATAAAATCTATTTAATATTAACATTCGCACACATTTTAAGTGGTAAAAAGCGTTTAATTGTCCAAAGTAAATCTGAACTGTCATTGCTCCCGATTAGACCGTCGCCATTTTATTTCGCTGCTCCCACAATGCACCGGCGCTCTTCCGATAATTCCTTCAGACACCTATTCTTAATATCCCGAGTATAGCTATACTCATCAGGGGTTTGACTATACGATATCCCTGGTATATGGAAAATGGTCAAGGATATTCATTTTCGCTGATCCAGGGATCTTTCTTAATTCCTTCGTTTGTTTTTAGCTAAATGTTTAGATATAATAAGGAATAATATCCCTGTCACAGCTGAATTTTTTTACCGTGCGATTTAACCTACTTTAGAGAAGCTGATTCTCCAGGCATTATGCTGGAGACTATTTAATTGTGGCCCTTTTTTCAGAAGCGTTTTTCTTCATTAGTGTGAACATCAAAAGAAGAGATTTTTGTTTTGGAGGTCTTGAATAACTTCTTTAATTCCAGGCTTTGTACTCGTTTGAGGTATCCAAAATAGTCTATTCAAAATACTATCTACATTAGTAGACAGTAGGGCAAAATCCGGAAAATGTGGCCGAAAATCTAAAACCAAATTTCATTGTATCCACACACTGGAGAGAATGTGGTTCAGTCTACCAAATTTTTTATGGTTAAATCGTAGAATGTGGTTATTATATGGACAACAAAATTTTTAGTTGGCCCAGCTAAATGTTTTGGTTGTCCTAACAAAATCTTATCTCAGATGGAGTATTTGGTTGATTCAACAAACAATTTTTGTTGGGTCAGTTAACTTTTTTGTTGAATCAACAAAAAAGTTGTTTTGGTTCAAGATAATTAGTTACAGTGTGCACCCAAAATGTATGTTGTAATGTACCAATACACTGAGCAACATTTATCAATTTTATTAAACCACTAAATTCCTTGCAAAAACTACTTTATCAATTTTGAAATACCCCTCCTTTTTCCGACCTTAGCCCCCCTCCCCTCGTTAAAAAGTAACTAAAACCAAAATGCTTGAAAAAAAATGAAATAGGATGATTTTTCACAAAAATATGGAAGTAATAGAGAAATAAATTTTTTTCGATAAAATTAGGGTATATGGAGCATATTAAACTCAATTTAAAGTTCTATAATTTCCTAAGATTTGCGAAAAGACGAATTTCTTTAAGAGTTGAATTTTTAACCTAAAAAGTTGAATTTTCAACAAAAATGCTGATATTCAACCAAGAAATATAACTGTTCTATTACAAAAGACGAATTTTCAATCCAAAAGGACAAATATAAAAAAAGTTCAATTCCTAACCAAAAAAGATGAATTTAATAAAATAGTAAAAATTATAAACAAATAACGAAATTTTTTCGGGCAAAGATTAATTTTCTTTACAAAGAGAAATTTCCAACAAAATACATCATTTTTCAATCAAATAATATTTGGTTGAAAATATTATTTGGTTAATATTAGTTTTTTCTTTGAAAAATGCATCCTTCTGTGGAAAATTAAACTTCTTGGGTTAACAATTAAAATAATTGATTGAAAATTCAACTGCTTCTTTAAAGTTGAACTACTCTGTTGAAAATATACTCTTTATAATACACATTTTATGTTGAAAATGTGACTCTTTTGTTTAACATTAGTTTTTTATTTGTTTAAAATTTCTTTTTTATCTGAAAATTTAACTATTCCATTTATTTAAGAATAATTTATAAGTTGAAAATGCATGAATTTTTCTGAAAATTTATCTTTTCGGGTATACAAAATGAATTTTCTTAATTCAAAATTGTTGAGAATTTCCTTATATTGTTATAAGATCGTCATTTTTAGTTGAATTCTACTGATTACTTTTTTTTATTGCTAAAAATTAATCTTCTTCGTTAATAATTCATCTTCTAATTGGAAAATTTAATCTCTTTTTAAAAATGCAACTATTTTATTGATCATTTTTCCTTGTAGGTTGCAAAATCATCTTTGAAACCGTAAAAAATAAATTTGTAAGCAATAAGATAAATATTACAATCACAATATAAATGTTTACCAAAAAGAAAAAGGTTTAAAAAAATGAAAAAAGTTCTTTTTTTACCATTTTACCAGATATATCATTTTCAAATAAGTAGCTAAATTTTTAACTAAATAGTTTAATTTTCTACCAAATTGTTGAATATTCAAGTCAACAAATATAATTTTTCACAAAGTAATTTAATTCTCAACAAAAAAGGACATTTACAACCAAATAATTGAATTTTTATCTAAAATTGTCTATCTTTAAAAAATTAACACTTAACAAGATATATAATATTAACATTTCAAACAAAACAAATTTTAATCTGCATTCGAAATCATTTGATTTAAACCAAAAAAGACCAATTCAAAATTTCTTTAAAAATATTGAGAACTATAAAATTCTCTGAAATTAGTTGAACTCTCTTAAAACACTCCAAATACGTAAAAGCTTTGAGACCTTATAAAATTCGTTAAAATACCTCAAATTCTTCGAAATCCTTTAAATCTTCTTGGAATCTGCTAAAATCTTTGAGATCTCGTAAAACATTTATAAACCAATTGAAGTGTTTTAAAATCTGTGAAATCTCTCCAAATAATAGTATTTTTAAATCTTAAAAATCTTGAAATCTTTTTAAATTTCTATTTTTGAGATGGCGGATATGTGATTTTAGCCATTGCAGCGAATTTTGAAAAAAAATATTAGGGTCAGTAGCATTTTTGTGAAAATAGTGGCATCGCTCAAAAAAATGTTAAACAGGATCAATAGTGTCATGAGTGAGCTTCAAACATTCAGGCACTTGACAAAATGGTTCTTAAAAAAAATTGAATTCCTTCAATACCTTCATTAAAATTCAAGAATGACGATATACAAAGCAACCATCAACAGAAGGTTTTTGGTTATTCATGCACTTTTTTGTAATTACCTAGTAGTTTTTGTTTAAAACCAAAGAATGCGTCTTTTTTTAGCATGTATTGAATGCAGAAAATATCTTTGGATGATATGGACTTCTACGTCATGAGATAGTGGCATAAAATGGATTAAATGACGCCTTTTGATCCCACGTGCAATTGAAACAAGTGGGTTGTTTGTTATGTCACCTATGCAAATAATTATCACCTTCTTAATTATTCTTGCGTTCTACATAAACAAGTGCACCTCCGCGGTGTACTACGCAGTTGGTCCGCGTTTCAACGATTGGCATGCAGCTTATTGGCTTGTGCACTTTATAAGTAGGATATCTTATAGGAGCAATGAGTGCAACAAACTTGACTATCACTCGGTTCCAGTGGTGGCCCTTTTTCGACCGCCTTCCGCACATGAAAGGAACAAGACTTGCGACGCATTTTCTGACTTTCCTACTTGGCGAGGAAATATATCACTGGTTAAATTTTAAGGCATTGCGTTATTAACAAGCTGCGCACTTTCATACTAGTTTAATAAATCTGAATAACTGTTGTAAAACGGACACCTTTTCAAGACTAAATGCTTGAGTAAATGTGGACACTTGAATGGCATGATAAACGTTTTTCACAAAACAAATAAAGATTAGGAACAATGCGCACTGATTAGATTGATTTAAGATTGCGCAGCATAAAAATCATGACATATGTATCCAGTGATTAATTTTCATAACGATATCAAAATGTTGCTAATTAGACAATATTGCATCAATATTTTTTCTTAATACAAAGTTTGATGAGCGATTATTGCGTTATATTACGTATTTCAATGTTCATTAAAGACGACAGCTTACTTCATCAGACGTCTATAAATTCCGATTAATGCTTCGGGTTAAGCCTTTCGGTTTGAGTGACGCATCATCGAGACAGACTCTGCCACGTGCTCCTGGTTAAAGACCTAAAATGATACTGAAAGAAATTCATTAGCTTGTCTCACTGACCATCTATAGTCCCCTAAAAAAGAATCTAATCGGCATTCTGGGTATCATTAAGATCCAATATTGTTCACAGTATTAGATCCAATATAAAAATCAACGTTTGCATAATTTCGACCTTAAAGTTTCATTAACCTCAGGAATCAGGATGAATCATGCAAATCATGCATCCTGTATATGACACAATACGACACATCCTTTTCAACTTTTGGCGACATTCTCTCAATATTTCATGCTTACAATTAGATAATTTATCAGATTCATTACTGTAATCTATACTTTCTTATTCATGATTGATGCATGTAAAAGCCCAGAGGTGAAATTTAGAAAGTGATTTTCTTTTAACGAAAATCATTCTTTGTACGCATCTAATTAAAATCTTACGCAGTAAAATTTTCGTATGAACGCGTACAAATTATGCGGCACGCAGCACTTTTATTTAAGCTGCATCAGCCATAGAAGGTGTCAGGCTGGATCGGTTCTTTGTGATCGACTTGACAAAGCGAATTAAACCGAACAGATTACATAATCTGACCCAATAATCGTTAAAATAACAATGCCATAGAATAGCTTCACGTTGCAATTTGCAGAGTAGCACGATTAATATTTATCGACAATCCTTTAATTGATGTGCCGTACTTTCTGGTCAGTTTCAGCGTTCTACATATAGAGAGGTTGCGCGCATCAGCGATCATGCTCGATTTCTTGTCTTTCTATGATTTAGATTTGTTAACTGTTCCGATTCCAATTTGAAAATTCACAATTCCAATCTCTGCCTGATAATGTCATTGATGGAAAGGGTTGGAGTTGACAAATTCGAGGCTATAATTTAGGTGAACGTAAGTGGTATTACGGCGAGTATTGAAAGAAACGATCAAGATCAAGGTGTAAACTGGTTAGGTTACGAGCAGGTTGGAAGGATGTTGGGTATCATCCATGGATGTGGACTTTGTGACATGGTGCTTTAAAATTTCGGGTGCAACGGGGCTCCAGGAGGTTACTGACCCGTTGACAGTGGTCAGTGATTGTAACGGGTGATCGGCCAGTCAACCTGCCAAACCACCAGCCATCACACTAACAAAACCCTCCTCGGACCTCCAACCATCCGACCAGTTCAACTGATGCTTTCCTTACGAGCTCGTAACTGTGTCCTCGATACTTACGTACTTCTTGCTCGTGAATAAATTGCACAAACTTTATGCTTCCCAGAAAAAAAGAAGAGTTGAAAAAGAAAAAAAAGAAAGCAAGAGCCCCATAAATTACAGAGAATCTTCAATAGAGAGAATGTAGAACAAGACCTTCTTTACGACCCTTTGAACTTTCGGGATACAAAAGCAAAAAGAAGCAAAAACTCTGAGCTTCTCGTTTAGGAAATTAGTTATTTTGTGTTTAGAGAATATCAATTGAACAAGGATCTCATTTAACAATTAGATTTGGCTCAGTAGGTAATGATCAAAAATACGATACAAATTATGTTTGGAAGTGTTTTGCTCGATTATAGCAATATAGTAACATAGTAGCATTCACCTCGATAAACTTCAGTTACTTATTAGCTTATTGGCCTTTCGCAAGGCATAAATCCGCCAGAGAAATTCTCTTTAGCTAAGTGTATATATTACAAACTTTACGCACTCTTTGATCTGAACGGTACTATTTTCAATTATTTTTTTATTTTCTTATTATAATGTATTTTTCCTTTCTGTTCGCATTGAAGAAAAAACTGAGAGCATCAAAGAGAATCATAATGTAATAATTGACCATCTGTATCAATTTCTGGACAGGTCCTTAGTGATAAAATATTTCTTCCAATAATGTATCAAGAGCAGCAAAGTTTGGACAGTACTTCTGTTTTGCATTGGTTTTTTGAGCAAAAATAGTAGCAGGCTTAAGGAATGGCCAAGAAATGTTCGAGTGGAATGGAGATGAAGGTACATGATTGAGGCGTACATTTTATATGACCTTGTACACCATTGGCATTTATGAGACCTTGTCTGGTCCAGGCCTTTCGTCCACGTTCATCATCGATATCTTCATTCTATGACGCAGCTCACTTGTAATTTGTGACAAGATTAATTTATTGTTTATGCGGTTCGTTTGTATATATGGTTCCAAACACATGCTTACGTGTTTACAAAAAAATATGTCTACTGCGAATCAGACAGATCGAAGAACTAAGAATTTGAACGAGGAAACAACCTAAGGATCATCGATCTTGCTTGGCCTTGGTTCAAGAGGAAGGTTTTGCTTTGGCACGTGCCCTGCTCGAATTTGTTGTTATTACTACTAATGTATGCTCCTTGACCACTCGATTGCTTGTTCGCTCTTCGAAAAATGCTACATCTGCTGATAACGCACATTATTCGAATTTCGAAGGCTTAACTCTCACTGATTACTCCATCTGACTTTTGACTTTCAACATTAATTCTTTCCCTCATGGCAAGTCTACACTTGCACCATTGATTTATCGGTAATTGCATTTTTGGGACATCCCCTCCATTTTGATGAAAATTTGTCAATTTCTAAAGGGAGCACTGACATTTCATTTCTTGGTAAGGTCAGTCATGGATTAATTAGTGGAAAAACTAGCTAATTTTAGTTTTTCCTGGTGAAGGATGATAAATGTTAAAACGTTGGGGTTTGAAACAGTGATTGCCAATTGGAGCTTGACGATATTGATTGGCAATGATTAAAAATCTTGATCTTATTTCCAAAGTGAATTTAACACTTTGATATGTATCCGTCTCTCATTCAATAATTTTTGCATCGGAACGTTGATCAGATTTTATCAATCACCTGTCTTTGTTTTCAAGATTAAGGATACGTCCATGAACTACTTTGCCATTTTTTGATCTCCCAAAATTGAAACCCAAAAAGCTCTAAAAATAGGGGAAATATGGTGATTTTCAGAAGAATCTAGAAATAATATGGACAATAACTTCTTTTAAATAAACGTTCCTATTGAAATTTAGAAAAAGAAAAAAAAAATTCTGACAAAGAAAGAAAAGAAATTTCGTTCTTTTGACGAAAATTAAAAAATTAAAAATGACCATCAGGTTTCAGGGACAAAGCATATGGTGGTTTCGTTGCTGTTCTTGTCAGCTCAAATTTTTCTTCACCTTTTATTTATTTATTTTTTATTTGTATATTATTATTATTTTTTTACAAATGTTATTTATTGTAATTTGATAATAATGGAAAGAAAAAAGAAATGAAAAGATAAGTAAGGGAGGTTGGTTGGTTTCCTTCTAATTTTTCTTTCTTCTTTTTTTTTGTCCAAAAATTCTTGGTTTGATTTTCAGGAATTCTGCACATTAACATGATTATTCGACGTTGAAAAGGATTTTAAATTTGATTTAAATCTCATTTAAATTTCTTAAATTTCAATTCAATATGAAAAGCTTACAATTTAAAGTCACCGGTTAAATTGATGATCCAAGAGTTAAACTTTTAAGCAGAAGAAACGAATTTTCAACAAAAAAACATATACTTCCAACAAAATAGTTTTATTTTTTAACAAAAAGATAAAAATTTAACCAAAAACAGCTAAATTTTAAAACAAATAGTGGAATTTTGAAGTCAGGAAGACGATTATTTTAGAAAACAATTGAATTGTTCATCCACAATTAGGAATTTTCACTATGAATGTTCATTTTCAAACAAAAGAAATAACTTTCTTTTTATAAAAGATTAATTTTTAATACAAAAGTGCAAATTTGCATAAAAAAGTTAATTTTTCAATAAACAAATATTACTTTATAAAAGCCGCTAAATTTGAAAACAAAATACTTAAAATTTTACCAAAATATTTAAACTTTTAAACAAGTAGCTGAATTCTTAACCTACCAAGATAATTTTTCAATCAAGAAGATTAATTTTCTACCAAAAGACGAAATTTAAGAAAATAGTCTTTTACTTTTAATTTACTTTTTTTATCATAATTTTAATTAATTTAATTTTCTACCCAAAAAGAAAAATTTTTCTAAATTATCAAATAGAGAACACAAATAATAAATTTTCAACCAGAAATGGAATAGTTCAATTTTGGGTTAGAAGCAGGCCAACCCACGACAAGTCACATTGCGGCAATTTTTAAACAAATAGTTTAATTTTTAACTGAATAGTTATAAACACTTTACCAAAATAGTGAAACTTTAAAGCGAAATATGAATTAAAAAAAAAAAATTATTTTCAAGCAAGTTGTTAAATTTTTAACCAAATAGTTGAAGATCATACCAAAATCATGGAATTTTCAACTGAAATTAATAAATTTTAACAAAAACTTAATTTTCAATCAAATTGTTCAATTCTGAGGCCAAAAAGACAAATTTTCGGTAAAAAAGTAATTTTTTTATAAAAGTTAATTTTCTATAACAAAAAGTTAATTTTATACCCTCAAACATAAATTTCGAAGAAAAAAGTTAATGTTTCACCAAACAGTGAAATTTTCAACTAAATTATGAATTTTCAACCAAAAAAAATTATTTTCAAGTAGGTTTAACACTCAACCAAGGATTTGAATTTTCAACCTAAAAATATCAACTTTTATTAAAAAAAATTAATAGTTAATATTTCGAAAAAAAGATTTTAGATTTTAAAAAAAGTTGAATTTAGCCAAAACTGTTCAATATTCTACGAAAGTAGGGAAATTTTCAACCATAAAAAAATGAAATTTAAACGAAAAACATAATTTTCTATAAAAAGTTTAATTTGTACAAAATCCGATTTTTGCAACAAAATGATTCAATCCTGAACCAAACGAGATGATTTATCCACCAATAAGTTGCTTTTTTAACAAATAAACAAAATTAACTTTTTACCAAGAAAGATGAATTTTCATGAAAATAGTCAAATTTTCAATCAAAGAAATTTTAGCAAAAAATTTCATTTTCAGCTGAAGCTGATTTATTTTTAACCAGAAATTTGCATTTTTAATAAAAAAAAATGATGCAAAAAGACGAATGATAAATGAAATAATGGAATTTTCAACAACAAAAATTTTTCCCAAAAAGGTGATTTTTTATCAAAACATTTAAATAATTAACGAAAATTATCACTTTAAAAAAATGGCTGAATTTTAAACAAAATGGTTATGTATTGAAGGAGATTAATTTTGTACCAAAAAAGAATAATGTTCAGCATAATACATGAATTATTTACCAAAAGTATAATACTTATATTTTTAGTATAGAAAATTCATTCAAAACCGAACTTTTTGCAAAATAATAAAAATTTCAATCAAGAATATAAGTTTTCAATTCAAATAATAAATTTTCAACAACAAAAAAATGTTTTTTCTTCAACAAAAGCAAACAGATCTTTAACAAAAAAATAATTTAAAAATCATTGAAAATATAGTCTCCCGTAATTGGTACAATGATTAGCCACTCAAAAAATTTTTCCAAAATTAAAAAATTTTTAAAGCAGTGTGATTAATAGATAAATTCTATGATGATTGGCCGGTGCCAAAAAAATTTGTAATAGATAGCACACATTATTCGTGGGCCAAAGTGACAAACAGTCTACAAATTTTTTTTACAATTTTGAATTAATTTTTGCAAAAATATTAATCATTTTCTTTTCGGATATTGCGATCAATCATTATCGCAGAATTCACGAGAAAAATTATTGGCCATTCATTTATCAACTAATCTATATTGTCAAATTTGCACGGAAAAAATGTCTGGATAAATCAACAAGAATTCTGGTTGAATATGTCCTTACCATCTTTTCTGGTGAAAGCAATCCGAATTCTGGTTAAATTAACCAGAAATTGTGAATTTTATCATTTTTGGTTAAGCGTGCAACTGCTTGGTTGCAAATTAATATTTCTTATTTCGGACTTCGATTATTTTCAAAATATATTTATTTTGTTCAATATTTAACATTTTGGTTAAATAGTGATAATTTTTGTTGAAAATCCAACTGTTTTGATAAAAAAATGTCTTCTTGAAATGAAAATTAAACAATTAAATATAAATTTTCTTTTTTAGAGTAAAATTTTTTTTAATAAAAGTTGCATTATTTCGTTAAACATTGATCTTTTTTGTTTGAAATTTCATTTGTTTTCGTATAAATTTAAAGTTTTTTGTTGAAAATGCAAGTATTTGTTTAGAAATTAATCTGCTTCGACTGAAAATAAAATTTCTTTCTATAAATTCACATTTGTGGGTGAGAAATTCAAATAACAAGGGTGATTTTTTCAACATGACACTTTCAAATAGCATTCAAGGTTTCTAACTCACCCCCACCCCCAGGGGGCGGTGTAGGGGGACCGATTTTAACATCAGAGTGATTCAATTTTGATTTATAACATTTTTTCATAGAGTGCCTATTTTTCGAGATATTAGAAAGTTTCAAGTTAAAAAAATACCCTGTATATGTGGTAGGAAATTCGTTTTTTTCAGTTTAAAAATTGGAAAAAATTAAATACTGTTTGAAAGTTAAAAAATTTGTTTGGAAATTAATTTCTTTGGGTAAAGATTCATCGTTCTGGTTAAAATTAATTTCTATGGTTACAAATGTAACTATTTTGTTCAAAATTCGGCGTTTTTTTGGTAAAAAATTAATTTTTTTGTTTGTTAAAAAAGCAACTTATATGTTGATAACTAATCTCTTCTGGTTCGGGATTTAAGGATTTTGTTGCAAAATTCGTCTTTTAAGCTAAATTCAACTTTTTTTGTCTGAAATTTTCGTAGCATATTCCGTTCAGAATTCAAAAATTTGGTCGATAATTAAGTTTTTTTGTTAAAAAATCATATTTTGGTTGAAAACTGGACTATTTTGGTAAAATATTTAACTGTTTGGTTAAGATTTTCAGAATTTGGTTGAAAATTAAGTTTTTTGTTGAAAACTCATATTTTGGTTGGAAAATTTCACTATTTTGGTTGAATATTAATGTTCGGTTGTAAATTCATCAATATTGTTGAAAATCAAGTTTTTTGTTGAAAATTCATACTTTGGTTGAAAATGTGACTATTTTGGTATAATATTCAACTATTTGGTTGAGAACTTAACAATTTGCTTGAAAAAGAAGTGTTTTGTTGTAAATTCTTATTTTGGTTGAAAGTTTCACTATTTTAGTAAAATATCAATATTCGATTGGAAATTCCAAAATTTGGTTGAAAATTAAGATTTTTGTTGAAAAGTATTATTTTGGTTGAAAGATTTGCTTTTTTGGTAGAATATCAATATTCGGTTAATTCAAAAATTAGGTTTTTTTGTTGTAAATTATTATTTTAGTTGAGAGTTTTACTATTTTGGTAGAATATGAATATTCGGTTAGGAATTTAAAAATTTTGTTGAAAATTTTACTATTTTTCTAGAATATTCCGTTAGGAATTCATAAATTTGGTTGAAAATCAAGTTTTTTTTGTTAAAAATTCATAGTTTGGTTGAAAATTTGACTATTTTGGTAGAATATTCAACTTTTTGGTTAAGAACTTAACAATTTGGTTGAAAATTGAGTTTTTTTAAAGTCCATATTTTGGTTGAAAATTCTACTATTTTCGTAGAATGTTCCGTTAGGGATTCAGAAATTTGTTTGAAATTAAATTTTTGGTTGAAAATTCATATTGTGCTTGAAAATTTTACTATTTTGGTAGAATATCAATATTCGTTTAGGAATTCAAAAATTTTGTTTAAAATTAAGTTTTTTATTGAAAATTTTACTATTTTTGTAGAATATTCCGTTAGGAATTCGTCAATTTTGTTGAAAATTAAGCTTTATGTTGAAAAATCATTTTTTTTTTAAATGTAACTATTTTGATAGAATATTCAACGATTCAGTTACGAACTTAACAATTTGGTTGAAAATAAAGTTTTTTGTTGAAAATTCATATTTTAGTTGAATATTTTGACTATTTTGGTAGAATATTAATATTAGTTTAGGAATTAAACAATTTGGTTGAAACTTAACTTTTTGATAAAGATCAATATTTTGGTTGAAAATTTTACTATTTTTGTAGAATATTCCATTAGGAATTTATCAATTTGGTTAAAAATTAAGTTTTTTGATGAAAATGCAGATTTGGTTTTAAATTAGACTATTTTCGTAGAATAATCAACTATTTGGTTAAAGATTCTACAATTTGGTTGAAAATTCATATTTTTGGTTGAAAAATGTCACTATTTTGGTAGAATATTAATATTCGGTTAAGAATTCGTCAATTTATTTTAAAATTAAGTTTATTGTTGAAAATCCATATTTTGGTTTAAAATTGGACTATCTTGTTAGAATATTAATATTAGTTTAGGAATTTAAAAATTTGGTTGAAACTTAACTTATTAATAAAAATTTATATTTTGGTTGAAAATTTTACCATTTTTGTAGAATATTCCATTAGGAATTTATCAATTTGGTTGAAAATTAAGTTTTTTGATGAAAATGCAGATTTTGGTTTTAAATTGGACTATTTTCATAGAATAATCAACTATTTGGTTAAGAATTCCACAATTTGGTTGAAAATTAAGTTTTCTGTTGAAAATTCATATTTTGGTTGAAAATTTGACTATTTTGGTAGAATATTAATATTAGTTTAGGAATTTAAAAATTTGGTTGAAACTTAACTTTTTGATAAAGTTTTAAATTTGGTTGAAAATTTTACTATTTTTGTAGAATATTCCATTAGGAATTCATCAATTTGGTTGAAAATTAGGTTCATTGATGAAAATGCAGATTTTGGTTTTAAATTGGACTATTTTCGTAGAATAATCAACTATTTAGTTAAGAATTCCACAATTTGGTTGAAAATTAAGTTTTCTGTTGAAAATTCATATTTTTTGGTTGAAAAATGTCACTATTTTTGTAGAATATTAATATTCGGTCAATAATTCCAGAATTTAGTTGGAAATTAAGTTTTTTGTTGAAAATTCATATTTTGGTTTAAAATTGGACTATCTTGGTAGAATATTCAACTATTAGCTTAAGAACTTAACAATTTGTTTGAAATTTAAGTTTTTTTAAAATGAAAATTCATATTTTGGTTAAAAAATTTCACTATTTTGGTAGAATATTAATATTCGGTTAGGAATTCAAAAATTTCATTGAAAATTAAGTTTTTTGTTGAAAATTCATATTTTGGTTGAAAAATTTCACTATTTTGGTAGAATATTAATATTCGGTTAAGAATTTCAGAATTTAGTTGGAAATTAAGTTTTTTGTTGAAAATTCATATTTTGGTTGAAAATTGAACTATTTTGGTAGAATATTTAACTATTTGGTTAAGAATTCTAGAATTTGGTAGAATATTCAATTATTTGGTAAAAAATTTCCTCAGTTTGACTTGTCGTGGGTTGGCATGATTTTAACCCAAAATTACAACTATTTGCTTGAAAATTCGTCTTCTGGAGGAAAATTAATCTTCTTCGTTGAAAATTTATCTTGGTGGGTTAAAAATGTAGCTATTTGGTTAACAATTTAACTATTTTGTTAAAAAATCAATCATGTTGTTGCAAATTCAACTTTTTTTTACGAAGTAATACTATTTTATTGAAAATTCAACTGTTTGGTTACAAATTTGTACTTCTGGATTAAAAATGTTGTTTTTGTTGAAAATTGATCTTTTCGGGTTCAAAATTATACTGCCTTCTATGCATTTTATTTTCAAATATAATATTTTTTTATAGAAAATTCAACTGTTTTGTTGGATATTTGTTTTTCTGGATTGAATTTTTTATTTTATTTTTTTTGAAAATTTATCTTTTCAGGTCAAAAGCTATACTGTTCGAGTATTTTGTTAAAAACTCAAAAACTTAAGCTTGTTACATTGAATTAAACATGTTATGTATATTAATTTCATTTAAAAGAATTTATTGTACATATTACTACCAGATGTTTGTGAAAATCATCCTATTCACCTGTTTTTAAAGAATTTTGGGCTTCAATTCTGGGTTTTCAAAAATGATCAAAAATTGCTAACTTAGTTCATGGAAGGTCTCTTATTCTCAACACCAAACACAGGTGATTGATAAAATCTTATCAACGTTCCAATGCAGAAATTCTTGAATAAGATAAGGATACATATCAAAGTGTTAGATTCGCATAGGTAATAAAATCAAGATTGTTAATATTTACCTAGAATTCTGGTTCATTTAACCAGACCTTTTTTTGAGTGTGTTGCCGAATTGTTTACTCTTTATCTTCCGCTATTTATTTGTAGTTTTACTTTTAGAGTTTTCTTTCATTTCAGCATATTTAAATGAGGTGGTCAACCATTGGAGGTTAGCCAATCATCGAAAAGTGGCCAACCATTGGGGGGATGGCCTACCATTTTAGGTTGGCCAATCATTGGGGAAGGGGGTCTACCATTTTAGGTTGGCCACTCATTGGAGGGTGGCCAACCATTGGGGGGATGGCCTACCATTTTAGGTTGGCCAATCATTGGAGGTTGGCCAATCATTGGGGGATGGTTAACCATTGTAGAATTGAAATTTGGCACTTGGGCAGCTTCGGCCGTATTAATTGACATTATTTCGAAAATAAAGGAAGCGATTCGCAAATGAAGGTGTAGCAGGTGCCCATCCAGGTTGTCGCTGCAGGGGTCGATGGGGCCAGGCCGATTTCTAACGGACGATTCAAGTCCGCAGAGCGTCTACATTCGTCGCCGAAAGGAATAACGGAGTCGTTCCAAAAAAAGATCTGCCAGGCCCACCGTTATTAGCCGTTAGAAACGAAACCAGTTGGAAAGCTCGTATCGGTCGTCGCGTCGATATCGGAACTAAACCTTTTCGTTTCTATTCGTTTCGCGTCGAAAGTGGCAAACTCGCAGAGTCTAATCAGTTAGTTCTGTTGATTCTCACCTCAGTTGCTTCAACTGCACTTGAAGATCTGAAGATCAGCTGTCATAACAAACGGATTTTTTTTTCTAACGTTTTTTTTCAACACTTTTTTTTATCGAGGATCATTTAACCCCACACCATTGTCCCACTTTTCCAGATCTCGTTCTGCTCCCATCCTTTGTCCAGCTGGCCCACTTTGGTCCCTTCTTTGTCCATTTCGAATTAACAACTATTTAACGGAGTAACAAGTGACCAATTACAGTGCCCCTAATCGTGGATTTGGATATTATTAAAAATATCTATTTTCTGTTCTGACCAAAAATTAAGATTTATTTTTGATGTGGTATAATTTATTTAGGGTGACCACAGCGCAGGAAGAAAAATTACTTTTTTCGTTCAAAATAATGTACTGTCTACAAATATTGACAGATCTGGACAACAAATTTTTTTTCAATTTTTTAAGATTTTTAAGAGAGTTGTCGAGTCTACTCAGAGTGGAAGGAAATGCACTTTTTCCGTTCAAAAATGTCCAGACCCTTCAATTTTTGGTTCGATTTTGATTTTTTTTTAAATCAAAGTTTATTGAATTCTGAAGAGCTTGACGATCTGAACATTATCTCCTCTATTTGTTTATTAATAATTTTTTCATTCAAAGTATGAAAGAACAGAAATTTTCTACATAACAATTTTTTACGATTTAATAACTGAGCAGAAAAACTTTATATTGTCTTAAATAAATGTTAAGGGACTCACAGAATACAAATAATTTGTTTATAATTCTATTTATTTGTTATAAAATAATTTTATGTACAAATGAGCAAATAGTCTTAGTATCGATAAAAAAAAATAGTCTGTTTGCCAAAAGTGCTTCATATTAATGTAGTAATAACATTTGATAACAAAAATAATTTAAAAGTTTATAATTAGCATTGTTATCAGTAATTCTTGGGGCAAAATATTAAAATTGGAGTTCAAAAAAAATGTAATTTCCTTCAATCGCCAGAACGACCTCAGGTATACCTTAAAATAATAAATATTTATTATTATTCGATAAAATATAACAATCTAAATTTTTATAAACTAATTATACTAACAAATTATATAAAAAATAAAAAAATATAACAACTTAAATGTTTATAAACAATTTAGGTAAGCAAATTAGAAAATTTTGGCAGTTTTACTTGAAAAAATAAGGAATTTTCAATCGCAATAGATTGAATTTCAGATTTCTGAAATATTTCTTCTTTTGTAACTGATACATGGATCCGAACCCAATAAAAGTTTCTGTGCTAAAACATTTAGCAACACGAGCAAATTTGCGTAAATCGAAATCTCAAAATTTGATATTTTTTATCTTCTTTGTTTATAAATATTAAGAATGTTACATTTTACAAAATATTATCAAAGATATATTATTTTCAGAATTATCTGTACCCATTTTTGCCATAAAAGAAAATTTAAATTTTATAAAATCCTAAATTTAAATATTTTGTAACAAGAATTGTAACATAACAGTGGTTATGTTACCTTTTCTAATATTATTTTGAGCAATAGTAATTCGTCCAATAGCTCAAAACATTTCTAGCGCAAAAAAAATACTACTCGAAAGGGCAAAAATTTGGAATTTAAACAAAAAATTGTCTATTAAAATTCACATTGTTATATTTTATCAAATATTATTAAATATTTATAATTTTAAGGAATACCTAAAGCCCTTCTGGCGATTGAAGGAAATTATAACTTGAAAAAATCTCAAATTTTAATATTTTGCCACAAGAATTAAAAACAATTGTTTATAATAAATAAATGAAATTATAAACAAATTGTTTGTATTCTGTGAGTCCCTAAATATTCATTGAAGACAATATAAAGTTTACTTAATCAGTTATTAAAGCGTAACAAAATGTTATGTACAAAATTTCAGTTTTTTCATACTTTGAGTGAAAAAATTATTAATAAATAAATAGAGGAGACGAAAATTCGGAGCGTCAATCTCTTCGGAATTTAATGAAATTTAATTTTTTGAATAATAATTCCTAACCGGACAAAAATTGAAGGCTCTGTTTTTGTTTAAAAATTATTTTTCTTTTCAGTTTAAAAATTCCACTATTTATTTGAAAATTCTTATACGCGAAAAAAGAAAAAACCAAAAATTAATAAAATTTTGACGAAATGAAAGATCATCTATTTTTGTACGAAAATCAATTCAACTGTTTTTTACGAATTGCTTTTTTCTTGGTTATATTTAACTGTTTTTAAAAATATAAAATTTAAATATTTTTTAGTTTTGGTATCAACTATTACGTTTTTAGTTAAAAATTAGTAATTTACGGATAAAAATGTAACAATTTTGTAGAGTATTCCTGTCCTTGGCTTGCAAAATCAACAATCTAGTCCAAAATTAATTTTATATTTATTGAAATTTAATTTTTTACGAGAAAATTCAACTATAGGGTTTTTGGTTGTAAATTTGTTTTTAGTTGCATATTCAATTATTTGGTTTAAAATTTATTTTGAAACAAATTCTTCTTTTTTATGAAAAATCATTCTCTTGGTATAAAATTTAAGTGTTTGTCAGAAAAAATTATATTCTAATAATAATTAGTCTCTTTTAATATGAAATAAATTTTGTGAGTAGTGGATACAATTATTTTTTTTTAAATTCAACTTATATTGTGAAAAATGTATGTAATTTTAGAGAATTATTTCCTTCTGTTAAAACAATGAAGATGAATAATAAAGAAGCTAGAAACACAGAAAAAGCAAAAATCTAGAGCAAATTTATTATAAATAAACAAGGATGATAAAAAAATGGCAATTTTGTTTTTGTTTCGACGTTCCAGATGTGCGTCAAAAACTGGAAAATTGTTAAAGTTGCCTAAGTTTCATAAAGTAACAATAATTAAAGATTTTCTAATCTTATATAGTAAACCAAAAAATTTATTAATAAATTAAATTATTTATCAAATAATTATTAATGTTGCCGAAATTTTCATGAAGTTTCTAGCTGAAAGAACTGGCATTGGAAAAAAAATTCTGCCTACAAACGCTCGAATAATGCATTTTTTTTTTAATCATAAGATTAATCAACAAATTATAAATTTTGCTGAGATTATCATGAAATTACGAATTAAAAAAGTTGACACGAATAAAACAAATTTTTCTGTCGAAAAATGCCTGATTAATGCAATTGTTTATTTAATTTGTTCATAATATAAACAATAATAATTTTAAGACGAAATTTGTTCATTATTATATTTTTATTATTCAAATTTCTTGCAATATAACTTAAAAAACGTAAAATGATGACATTCATATTTATTATTTCAACAACAACAAATAATTTTTTTAAATTCCATCAATTTTCCACAAAACAATTGGATTGCAATTAAAAAAAGAAACAATTTTCAACCAAAAATCAATTAGTTATTTATTAATATTTTTTATATTTTATTAATATTTATTAATATTTTTTCAGTTATTTATTAATATTTTTATTCAAATTAATTTTTCTCTCAAAAAATTTAATTTCAATAAAAAGAAAATCAATTTTTGAAAAGCTTGTTGAATTTGTAAGACAGGAGAAAAATTCTCTGCAAAACAGTTACACTTTTATGCAGAAAATGCTTAGAATTTTTAAAGAAATACTGGAATTTTTAACTAAAAAAATAAAATTTTAAACAAAGATTGTATTGTATACATTTCTATTGAGTATCAATTTTCAATTAAAAAACTAGTTTTTTTATAAAGAAATTTAATTTTTTACCAAATATTTTCATTTTCCACCCCAGAATTGCAAATATTCAACAAGCAATTAGCTGAATTTTCAATCTTTTGTAAGGGAATTCGTTTAGTCAGGGAAGGTCATGGAAAAATTATTTATCGTTAGATGTTAACTTTAAAAAAAATTTCCTTTTTTTGTTATAGATTCATCATTTTACTTAAAAATTCATCTCTTTGGTAAAAAATTTAAGTATTTTGCCAAATTTGTTCTTTGAAGAAAATTCATCTTTTTGTCTTGTAAATTCAAACGTATTCTAAAAAAACTAATTTTTCATTAAAAATTAATTTTTTCTAAATGAAAATTTTTCTCTTCCATTTACAGAAAAATTAATTTTTTTAAATTATAAATTCATCTTTCTGCTTGGAAATTCATCTTTTTGGTTGATAATTCAACTCTTTCAAAAAAATCTCGTCTCTCTCTGGCCCGAAAATTCAACATTTTTGATGAAATTTGTTTTCTTTTTTGACTGAAAAATCCTTCTTCGTTAAGAATTTATATTTTCGACTTAAAAATGTACCTGTTTGGCAGAAAATTCTACTGTTTTGAAGAAATTTCGTGTTTTCGGATCGAAAATAAACCATTAATTGAGAAAATAACAGCTTTGTTAAAAATTCATTTTTCTATTTAAAAATTCATTATTTTAGTTGAATCTTATTTTGGACAGAAAATTCATCTTTACTGTGGAAAAGGCATCTTTTTGGTAAAAAATGTATCTTTTTTAAAAGAAAATAACTCTTTTTGTCGAAAATTCATCCCTCTAGGTTGAAAATTTCTTTTTGTTTTGTTTCAAAATTGAAATGTTTTGTTGAATATTTGTTCGTTTGGATAGAAAATTCGTTATAATGGTAGAAAGATATCTTTTTCGTCAAATATTTTATTGGTTTAATGAAAACTTTTTTTTTTCGAAATTTAATCTTTTTGGTGGAAAATTCTTCGTTGTAGGTCGAAAATTTCATTGTTTTTTTGATGAAATGGATGCATCTTCTTTTGGTTTTGGATGTATCTTCTTGGTAAAAAATTTAACTGGTTTTTCGAATTTTCCTTCAAAAGCTTATAGTTGTAGGTTTGAAGTGTCTTCTCGTTTTGATTGAAAATTTGTCCTTTTGGATAGAAAATGCATCGTTAGAGTTGAAAGGCATCTTTTTGGCAAAAAAATTTAGCTTTCTTGTTGAAATTTTTTCCTTTCCGGTAAAAAATGAATTTTTTTGGTCGAAAATTCATAATTTTAGATTGAAAATTTGTTGTTTTTTATTGTTGTTAAAAAATCGTTGCTTTGGATAGAAAATTCATCGTTGTAGTTTAAAAACTTTTTTTTTGTTTGAAATTAAAATTTTTTTTTTTAAATTCGTACTTTTCGATAGAAAATTAATTATTATTGTTGAAAAGAATCTTTTTGGTAAAAAAGTTAGTTGTTTTGTTGAAATTTATTGTTTCTGTAGAAAATTCATCTTTTTCGTTGCAAATTTATCGTTTTAGGTTGAAATTTTTTTTTGAAATGCGTCCTTTTGTATAAAAAATTCATCGTACTAGTTTAAATGCATCTTTTTGGTCTAAAATTAAACTTTTTAATTGAATTTTTTTTTGTAAATATTAATCGTTTCGGCAGGAAATTCGTGGTTGTAGGTTGAAATAATAATTTTTTTTGGTTGGGAATTTATCCTTATGGGTAGAGAATTCAACGTTATTATTGGAAGGCATCTTTTTGTTTAGGAATTTAGATTATTTGTTAAAATTTTTCCTTTTTCATAGAAAATTAACCTTTTTTGTCGAAAATTCATCGTTGTAGGTTGAAATTTGTTGTTGTTAAAAAATCTTCGTTTTGAATAGAAAATTTATCATTTTAGGTTGAAAATCTCCTTTTGTTTTGGCTGAAAATTTAAATATTTTGTTGAAAACTCGTGCTTTTGGATATAAAATTCATGATTATTTTAAAAAGGTTTTTTTTCAAAATCTAACTTTTTTCTAAAAAAATTTTTTTTTGTAGGAATATCATTTTTTGATCAAAAATCTACCGTTGTGCGTTTAATTTGTTGTTGTTGAAAATTTGCCCTTTTTGATATGAAATTCATCATTATGTTTTAAAAACATATTTTTGGTCCAAAATTTAACTGTTTTGTAGCAAATTTTTAATATTTGGTAAAAAATGAATCTTTTTGGTCGAAAACTCGTCGTTGTAGGTGGAAAATTTTTTTCAGCTTTGCTTGAAAATTCAACTATTTTGTTAAAAATTCGTCCCAATTCAGGGTTATGGTTCCAAGGCATATTTTTGGTAAAGAATTGAACTGTTTTGTTGAAAATATTCCTTTTTTGTCGTAAAATCATCATTGTAGGTTGAAAATTTCCTTTTGTTTCGGTTGAAAATTCAAAAATTTGGTTGAAAGTTCGTGGTTATGATAAAAAGGTATTTTTTTTGTCAAAAATCTCATTCTTTTCTGAAATTTTTTTTTAGAAATATAATCTTTTTGGTCGAAAACTCCTCGTTGTAAGTTGAAAATTTCTTTCAGTTTTGCTTGAAAATGCATTCCAATTTAACGTTGTGGTTGCAAGGCATCCTCTTAGTAAAGAATTTAACTGTTTTGTTAAAAATTTTCCCTTTTGGTAGAAAACTAATCGTTGTAATTGGAAAATTGAGATATTAGGTTGAATATTGAACTTTTTTGCTTAAAATTTAAATATTTTGTTGAATTCATCTTTATGGTCGACAACTCAACTACTTTGTTGAAAATTCGTCCCTTTGGAAAAAACATTATTTTGGGTGGCAATTTAAACTTTTTTATTAAAAATTCGAACATTTGCTTAAACATTCATCTTTGTAGGTTAAAAATTGAACTATTTTGTCAAATAGTTTTTTCTCTGATTCAAAGTTCAACTATTTGAGTGCAAATGAAACTGTTTGGGCAAAAAATAATTTCATTGCTATTGAAAATTCTCCTATTTCATTAAAAATTAATCTTTTTTATTGAAAATTGACATTTCTGTCGGAAAATTCTTTATGATAGAAAATTAATCTTTTCTAGTTGAAGACTCACGTATTTTGTCTAAAATTGGTCGTTTTGTTATAAAATTCATCTTCCTTCGTTGGAAATTAAATCTTTTGTGGAAAATTCAATTGCCTTATAAAAAATTGCCTTTCTGGCTTGGAAATTTAACATCTTGTTTGTGAATTCAACTATTTTGTTATAAAATTCAACTATTTTGTGGAATATTAAGTTTTTTGTTGAAGATCATCTTTTCTCAGGAATAAATTTTTTTTTCTAACAGTTTTTTAGCGAGGGTCATTTAACCCCACCCCATTGTCCCACTTCTCCAGATCTCACTTTGCTCCCATCCTTTGTCCATCTGGCCCACTTTGGCCCCTTCTTTGTAAATTTCGAATTAAAACTAACTTACTAACAACTAACCCATAAAAATTCCCCTAATCGTTGATTATAGTTTTGACCCAAATAATTTCACCTTTCAATTGAACTTTGAAAGTGCATTTAGGAAAGGTTGCATCTAGTCCATTTAGAATTTAGTTCATCTTAGACCTCTTTTTATTTGTATCACCCTTTTTATTCAAATTAACCTTAGACCTGGTTTTTTAAAGATTGCAAGATATTCGCGTGTGAGATTCAGAGTTCAATAAACTTTGGGGCTCGCTTTGGGGGTCTATTGGGGGTCAATTAATTAGAAAGAAATAGCAAAAGCGCTTATGCATCTTTTTAGAAATCTCGACAGTGATGTTTAATTTAATTTATTTAAAATTTATTTATTTATCAATTGTTCAAACATTCCATTTATTTCTCCTACTGGCAAATTAAAAAAATCGTATCCAGTAACTAGGATTTTCAAAAAATTAACAAATTAAAATAAATTAATAACATTTTCATTTTAAAAGTTGCGAAGAAGATACTCAGATTTTTTCAAATTTTAAATTTAATTAGGAGATTTTTAATTATTTTCCAGAATTTGTCATTTCATAATTTTAAGGGAATATGATATTCTCTTAAAAGGAGAACATTAAATGTTGTATTTTAAAGTGCTGAAGACCTTTGTTCCCTTGATTAATATCATCAAATTATGTATATGTTATTTATGAAATTTTAAGAAAGTAGTCGAATCCTCGAACAAACAGGATTAATTTTTTAATTTTAAATACAAAAGAAAAATTTTTAATTAACCAAAAATTTTAATTCATTTTAGATTTATTTTTAAATTGTTTTTAAGGTTATAGAAATATCATTTTTGTAAGAGTGTTGAGAAAATTCAATGAGATTTTTGGAAATTTCAGATATTGAAAAAGCATACTTTTTTTATTTTACAAGGCTTTTCAAAATGCTGGGAAAAATTTGAATCAGTATAAAAGTTTTCGACTTTTTTTTTAAATTAAAAAAATTGCCCTAAAATCTTCCAAATTTTTTCGTCATTATTACAGAAATATTTTAAAACCTTTTTGAATTTTCTTGCAAAATTAATTTTTAAATGAAAATTGAAATTAAGTAAAAGATTCAGGACAAAACGTTTTTTTATTTTCTTGAAACCTTTTAAATTCTTAAAAAGTTACGACCAATTTTTTGAAATTTTAAAAAAGTTACATTTTGATTTGAATTTATGTAAAACTTTTCAAATTTCAAAAGATTTTTTAATCATTTCCGAAACATGTGAATGTTTTTTAATTTATCTTAAAACCTTTTGAATTTTTCCAAAATGGTCTCTAAAATTCTCGAAAATACAAAATTCGTTCAAATCTTATAGATTCTGTTATGGCAATTTTCAAAAATTTTCGAAATGTTTTTAAGTCTTTTTATATATTCTCTTAAAATTAATTTCTCAAAATAAAAAATCAATTTTAATTATTCCATGAATTTAAAGAAATATTTTTCATTATCGTGAAACTTTTGAAAATGCTTAAGAAGCTTCAAAATTTATATTTCCAAATATTCATAAATTTACATATTTTCAACTATCAATTTTTGTTAGTTATAAATGATTTTTTATATTTTTCAAGCGTTTAACTATCTTTCAAACTCACTCGAATTTTTTTATAAACGTTGTGATTCTGCTTAATAATAAATATTGATTCAAATTTGTCCACATTTAAATTTTGCGATTCAAATTGAAATGGTTGATTTTCGAAAAGTATAATTTAAAATTAGAAAATTTCTGAAAATTTTAATCGTTTCAAATTTAAATTGACTAAAGTTAAAAAGTTTTCACTTCTAAATTTAACAAATTTAACTGTTTTGTTGAAAATCTGTTTTTTAAATTGAAAACTAGTTTTTTTCTAAAAATTTGACTTCCATATTTGTTTAAAAATTTATTCTTTATGAGTTAAAAATTCATTCATTTCAGAAATATGAAAAGATTTTATGGACTAAAAATTTATCTTTTTGGTTAAAAATTTAATTATTTTGTGAACTTTTTTTTTAAATTCAACTATATGCTTGAAAGTTGAACAACTACGTTACAAATTATTTTGTTTAAGATCTGCCTATCCGGTTGAAAATTTCATTTTTCCTTGCAAATTCGTTGTTTAAAAATTTTAATTAATTTTTTATATCTGAAAATTGAACTATTCTATTTTTTGCTAAGAATTTATTCTTTATAAATTAAACATTCTTTTATGGATGAAAATTCAGCGATTTCATTAAAAATTCATATTCCTTGATTCACAATTACCTTTTTTGTTGCAAATTCGTTCTTCTCGATAGAAATATCATTTCTACGGTAGAAAATTAATCTTTTTTGTTTAAAAATGTATCCTTTTCTATTGAAAATTAACTTTTTTATAGAAAATTTAAGAGTCATCTGAAAAAACCTATTTTTATCTTGAAAATTAAAATATTCTTTTGAAAATTTAACTATATTGTTCAAAATTATACAGTTTGGTTTAAATTTAAATTTTTCATTTAAAATAAACATCTTGCAAAAAAATCGTCTTGTTTGGGTTTAAAATTCAACTGTTTTGGTTAAAAAAAGTAACAATTTAGTTAACAATGTATTTTTCTTTTAAAAATTTAATATTGTCTGATTAAAAATTAAACTGTTTTGTTAAAAAATCTCCTTTTTGGGTTGAAAATTCAACTAATGGTTTAAATTTTTGTTATTGTTGTTGTTGAAAAGCCATCTTTTTTCGTGAAGGATTAATTTTTTTGTTAAAAATTCATCCATTGAGATAGAAATATCATGTCTAAGGTAGAAAATTGATCTTTTTTGTTTCTAAATTAATCTTTCTTAGTTGAAAATGAACTTTTTTATGGAAAATGAAACTGTAACCAAAAAAATAGTAGTTTTGGCTTAAAATTTAACGATTTGTTCGAAAATTCAACTATTTTCGTAAAAATTAAAATATTTGGTTGAAAATGAACTTTTTTGTTAGAGATTAACCGTTTTATTAAAATTTTGTCTTTTTAAGTTGAAAATACAACTATTTTGGTAAAAAAATCAACAATGTTGAAAATTTTTGTTAAAAAATTCAACTATTTTGATAGAAAATTCAACTAGTTGGTTAAAAATGAATTTTTTTGGTGAAATGTAATATTTTTAGGTAGAAAATTTAACGTTTTCTTCGGGAATTAGTCTTTTCGAATGCAAAATCATCTTTTTGGTTCAAAATGCACTTTTTTGTGAATGATTCATCTTTTTTGTTTAAACATTAACATCATTGTTGAAAACTCAATAGTATTCAAAAGTTTTTATCCTTTTTTTTAATTAATCAACTGTTTTTTGGTAGCAATTTAATTTTTTGTTTTGAAAATTCGATCATTTGGTTGAAAAATAATTTTCTTATGTGGAAAATTCAACCATTTGGTTGACAAATCATCTTCCTTACTGCAAAATTTTTTTAAAAATAAAACTTCCTCTTTTTGGATGAAAAAGCAATCTTGATGGTAAACAAATGAACTTTTTCGGGATGAAAACTAATGTGTTTTGTGTAAAATTTGTACTTTTTGATCAAAAATCTACTATTTGGTTGAAAATTAACTTTTTTGTTAATAATTAATATTTTCTGTTTGAAAATGCAACATTTTTTAGAATATTATTTTTTTTAGTTGAAAAGTGTAACTTTTTAATCAGAAATTCACTATTTTGTAGAAAACTTGACTCTTTTCCTTCAAAGTTGAACTATTTTGTTTATAAATAAGTTTACTAAATGCGTTTAAAAATGAGTTGTTATCCAAATATTTGGATTAAAATTCATTTGTTTGTTGTTGAGAAATGAACTATTTAGTTAAAAATATAACAATTTTGTTAGAAATCATTTGGTGGAAAATAAACTTTTTATTTTGAAAATTGGCTCTTTTGTTTGAAATTTGTCTTTTCGGGATGAAAATTAAAATATTTAGGTAAAAAATTAACTTTTCTGTCAAAAATTAATATTTTTGGGTAAAGATTTAATTATTTGGTTGACAATTTCTATTTTTGATAAAAAGAGATATTTCGGGTTTCACTCGTGTAAAAAACTACTACGAATTGTTTGCCGACGTTTCGTGAACATTGCAGTTCACATCTTCAGGGCTGACCTGATTCAACACTATTATAACATTTTCGTCGTTTCGGCTAACTATTTAACTGCTTTTGGTTGAAATTTAATCTTATTTTAATGAAAATTCTAAAAATTAGTTTGAAATTTATCTTTGAAGTTTCAACACTTTTCTACTATTTTCAATTATTTTGTTGAATATTAATGTTTTTATTAAAAATAAGGTTTTTTTTTTTAATGCTGGAATAAAAATTCAACTATTTTTGTAGAAAATTCAACTATTTTGGTATAAAAATTAGTCTTTTTGTGTTGAAAATTCAACAATTTTCTTCAAGATTAACTTTTTCGTTAATAATTTATCTTTCTTAATTGATCATTAACTCTGTTTTTGAAAATTCAATAATCTTCGAAAGTTTTCGTATTTATATTACATTTTTCGACGCTGTTTTTATGTGGTAATTTAACGTTTTATATAAAAAAAACTCGACCACTTAAGTAAACAAAATTTGTTGCTGTGGTAAATTCAACAATTTCGTTCAAAATTAATCTTTCTTGTTTCAAAAATGAACTTTTCATTGAAAGTTCGTTTGTAAATTCAACTTATTCGTTAAAAATTAATTTTTTTAATGTTAAAAATTCATCTATTTCGATATGAAATCCCACTTTTTGGTTAAAAATAATTTTTTTATTGAAATTCAGATATTTTGATGAAAATTCCAAATTTTTTTAGAAATTCGTCTTTTTGAGTTGAAAATGTAACTATTAGGTTGTAAATTCAACTTTTTGGTTAAAAATTAATTTTGTTGTTGAGAATACAACTACTCGGTTGAAAAATTAACTATTTGATTAAAAATGAACTTTTTTATTGAAAATTAACTGTTTTGTTGAAAACTCGTCTTTTTGGATCAAAAATTAATTTCTTTTGGTATAAAATCTTTTTTGTTTAAAAACTTATTTAGAATGCAATTTATTTCGAACTGAAATCTAAGGTGTTCAAGCCGTTTTGGTATCTGCATTAATTTTATTGAAAATAATTTATTTCTACACGTTTTATCTGTAAATATCAATGACCAGGTGAAAACTTGGTCATCGAAAAAGGAAGAAATTTCGGAAATGAATTTTTTTTCTACCCGGTGTATTGATTATTTATTAGCAGGATTAAAACTTGCCATTTTTAGGTGAAATAAAAGTGTCTCGCAAGATATTTTAAAATTTACGATCGGCTTTAAATGATTATTTTAAATACTTATATCGTTCTCTCTATCGCCAGAACGAATTTCAGATCTTTACGAGATCTCGACTAGAATTCACATTTTAATGCGCAACTTTCTTTCGTCTGCCGGACTTAACGGTGATGTTCACAAATGGAATTCATTAAATTTTGATAGGCGCCACGCATTAAAATGGCAATTAAAATTGACAGGCCAAAATTGTTGTTAGTAAATTTCAAAATAACTTCTGTTCCTTTTGTCTTATTTTGCAAACGAAAAGATATTGTTTTGTAAGTATAAATTAAAAAAAAAAAACATTTCCATTTTTTTATAAATGTAGAGTAAACAAATTTTTAACTTTAGATTTTTTATTTTATCACAGTGAAAATCACGAAGCTGCTATTGAAATTATTTCCAAGTTTCTAATTTATTCTCAATTTTTTTTAACTTCACTACGATTTCATCGTTCATTGACTCAGTCGTAGGTCAGGGAAACCTGCCAAGATGAAAATTTTGTACAGGAACCTCGGAGGATCCTGGACATGTTTCTGGAAAAGGAACCTGTCAACGAGCCTGATTTTGGACATATTTCTGAAAAAGAAACCTGTACACGAGTGACGAGACATGATCCTGTACAAGACCTATACAAGAGCCTATACAAGACCCTATACAAATTTTCCTAATGGTTCCTGTACGGGAATTTGACGAAGGAAACTGTACATGATCCTGCAGAGAAATCTGTATGCAAGCTATGCTTTGACTGATCCTGTACAGGTTCTTCACAAAATCCACGAGATATTGCTAGTGACTTGGCTCTCTCGATAGTGAGTTCGATGTTCAAGGGCATTACAGAAAAGCAACTTTATACCTGTAAGCGACCCAACTTTTTCCCGACAGCTTTCTGTAAAGAACCCCATACGTGTTTCTGTACAGGTACCAGCGTCTCTGCGGTTTATGTACAGGAATTTTCAGTGGGGATGAAAATCAGGGAATTTTATTGGCCAGGGAAAGTAAGAGATCTTGACATAAATCTTGCAAAATATTATTATTTATTTTTATTAATTTATTTGCATTGCATTCTTATTTTTTTTCAGTTTTTTCCTTTTGACGCTTATAATTTTAGTTTTGAATTTTATTATAGGAGTCCAAATAAAAAAATTGTGACAAAAAGTAATTTCAGAATTCTTTTTTTTTTGTTACAAAATTCAATTATTCGAGTGAATTGTTAACCATTTTATTAACAAATATTTTTGTTGTTGAAGATTCATCGCTCTTATTAAAAAAATCATCTTTTGGTTTAAAATTTGTTTCGTTTTTTGTAGAAAACCTACTTTTTTAAGAAAAGTTTAACTTTCCCATTATTGATTGAAAATGATAGTTTTTCGTTAAAATCCAACTATTTTGTAATAAAAAAATAGTGTTTTCGGCTGAAAATTTCAAATATTTGTTTGGTTTATTTCCTTTTTTGTTTAAAATTGAAATGTTCTATAAATAATAGGTCTTTTGGACTCGAGAATTCAACAATATGGTTGACATTTTTTTCTATATTTAATCAAAAATCTTGGTTAAAGTTGAACCAATTTTGTAAACAATAATTTTTTTGTTTTAAGGTTCATCTATTTGGCTATAAATTTAAATATTTTGTTGATAATTAGTTTCTTTTTATTTAAAATCTTTTGTTACTTGAAAATATAACTTTTCAATTTTTTGTGAAAAATCGATCGTTTTTGTTTAAAAATTTATCTTTATTGGTAAAAAACTAAACATTGACGTTTCAATTTCCTCTTTTTATTTAAAACTGCAATTGCTTAGTTGAAAAATAACTTTTTTAAATTCATGTTTTCGGTTTCGAAATGCAACTGTTTTACAAAATAAAATCGACTCTTGGCATTAAATTTCAAAAATCTAATAAATTTTTTTCTTAACGGAAAAATCTTGGTTTGTTAAAAAATTCTATTTTTGGTCAGAAAGGTTAACTTTTTTTTTGAACATTATTTTTTATTTGGTTAAAGATACATCATTTTGATTAAATATTAATCTCTTTGGTTGAAAATCAAATAATTATTTTTTAAATTCATCTTTAGCCAAAAATTCACTTTTGTTGTTGTTGATCTAACAATTTGTTTGATATTTTCTCTCTCTCTATTAAATTAAATATGTTTCTTTGTATAAAATTCACTTCTTTTGTGGAAAATTCGTCTAAACGGTTTCAAAATTCATCTTTTTAATAGAAATTTGATCCTTTTTTATCGGAAATGCAACTATTAGATTTTTGGCTGGAAATTTGTTGTTTAAAAAATGAAAATTCATCAACTTGGATAAAAGATATACCACTTAAGTAAACAAGTATTTTTTTGTTTAAGGCTTATCTCTTTGGTTGAAAATTTATCTATTTTGTTGAAAATGATTTTTTTTTCTGAAATTTAAAATCTTTCTTCCGTCGAAATTGTAAGTTCTCTATTTTTTGTTAAAAATTCATTATTTTGGGATTTAAATGCAACTGTTTCTAAAAAATTTGATTTTTGGCTTAAAAGTTTAAAAATCGGAACACACATTTTTTTCTTTCCTAACCGAAAAATCTTTGCTGAATATTTGTCTTTTTGATCAGAAAATGTAAGTTCTTTGTTAAAAATTATTTTTAATTGCTTCAAGATTCATCATTCTAATTTCAAATCAATCACTTTGGATAAAAATCAAAATTTTTTTAAAATTCTTTTCCGGGTTGAAAAAATGGTATGTTTTTATTAAAAGTTGACTTACTTTGTTAAAAATTCATTTTCTAGGTTTTGAATTCATCATTTTAGCTAAAAATTCATCTCTGGCTAAAAATTCAGCGATATGGTTCAAAAATTTGTTACTGATAATTTAACCTTTTTCATTGAAAATTAAACTGTTTAGTTGAGAATTTATCTATTTGGTTGAAAATTCGTCATTGCGGTTAAGAATTCATCGTTGTAGGTTGAAAATTATACTATTTTATTTTAAAAAAATTGTATATCAACTCTTTGGTTAAAAATGCAACAAAATTGTTTAAAAAACCGGTTTGCTTTGAATATCAATTATTTAATTTTTCTTTAAGAATTCATCTTTTGGTTGAAAATTCAACTCTGTTTTTGCCTGAAGCCTAATATTTGGTGTTAAAATTCAAGTAAAAAATTAAATTATTAAATTAGAAAATTTATATCGATATAACCCAAAAATTTTCGGGTTGTCGTTTGAAATTCAATTATTTTTAAAAACTCATATTTTTTTTATAGAAAATTCGATTCTGTTGTTAAAAAATGTCGTCCTTTTGGATTTAAAATTCATTTTTATAGTAAAAAAAATCATCTTTCTTTGTAGAAAATGATCTTTTTTTTTGTTTATTTGAAATTCCAACTATTTGGTTCTTAAGACAACTACTTATTTGAAAATTAATTTTGCTGATTTAAAAATTCGTTTTTAAACTCTTAAAAATTCGTGTTGTTAGAAAATTTTGTTGCTGTTGAAAGTTCCTTTCTTTTTTTGTAAATAAAATATATTTCGACTTGAAACCTTTAAATTAAAAGTGTCCCTATTTTCCGAAAAATCACCCTATTTTCCGAAAAATCACCCAATTTACAAGGTTTTGAGAGAATTTTCGGCTACATTACTTTTCGGGGGCGGGGGGAGGTCAAGGCAGAACTACGGTCACCAACGAGGGGCGACGTTTGTAAACACAGCACAAACTTAGTAACGTAATTAATAGACGACCCTCAAGAATAATTTTTTCAGGAGACGAATTTCTACTAAAATTTCATAAAGTTGATGGGTTTTTCAAAAAAAAAATTAATTTTAGTTTCAAAATCTCTTTAAATGCCAAAGTATTTAAATGCCTTTGAAAAGTGAAAACAAATTTAGACTTATCGGGTCAGTAACCTAATAATTGCCCACAATTTATTCTCAAGGTAATGTCGAATGGACAAGGAATTCTGAACTTTGATGTAATCTTTGAATACTTAACCAGTACTTTGAACTGATAATTCTTGGATAAAATTAGGAAATCACTCCTGAGAAAACGCGCACATCGCCGAGGATAAACTTGTGGTGTTTTGAATAAATTGAAATGAATATGTCCAAATCGAGCGCTAAATTATAGAATCTAGAATTATCTTGTGAATAATTGAAGGAATGGGAATTGTAGGAATACCAAAACATTCTAGAATATTTCAAAACATTTCAGAGTTATTCTGGAACCAACTGTGCAATTAAATTTTTAAATTTTTGCAATTTAATTATACAGAAAAGAGTTTTAACCAAAATGGAATAGCTACATTTATAGATATAAAAATTAATTCTTAACAAACAACTTTTTTAAAAATAATTCTTGAATTGTAAATAAAAAATGAATAAATACAGCTTAACTAGTTGTACTTTTAACGAAATAGTTTTAAAAAAAAATTATTTTCTGTTTTCTGTAATTACTGGTTGCTGTGCTTTTTTTACCTTTTAATATAATTAATTATAAATAAAAAATAATAAATAAATAAAAAAATAAATAATATAAATAATTTTTTTAATATAATCTTTTTAAAATTATTTTCCCCTTTCCTTTCTTTTGAAAATTTTAGTTGTTTTTTTTTTAGAGAAACCTATGAGTTGATCACTGTTGAATTCAGGTCTATATCTATTGTAAATGAATTTATAATAGATTTCAATCATTTGAAGGAATTAAAAAAAATTTTAATGATTTTAATTTATTTTCAAAGTTTCAAGGGATTTCTCAGAATCCTTAATAAAACAAATTTGGTTTATGACAGATTTTGCAGAACCTTTAAGGTTTGCAGATATGTTGAAAGATTCGAAAGGATTTGATCAGATTCCTCAGGATTTAAATCATTTTATTTTGTTTTAACAAGTTTTTTCTTTCCATTTTTTTCATCTCTTGAGCTGTTTTCCAAAAATTTAATTGTTCGATTTTTAATTTTATTTTTCACGATTGAAACAAAAACTGTAAATCCTATCAAAGAATGACGAATAAGAAAAGGGGTAGCTCTTTTTGGGTTAAAAGCTTGTGTATAATTGTTTTATTTTTTCATAGCTTCTGCTTCTTGTCTTTTGAATTCTTCAATTCTCTGATTTTTTAATTTGCATAAATTCTTCTTAATTCGATCAATCCTACTTCATTCAATTGAATTTTTACCAGACGTTCAATTATTATTAAAGTCGTTGAAACGCAACTTAAATGAAATAGATATTATTTTTCAGGATCGGTTGGAAATATTAAAAATATTTTTTTAATTAACAAAAAAAAAATTGGGATCAGCTGATTGGGTTTAATTGTTTTGTTATTCTTGCAAAAAAAGTAATTTTTTAATGCTTTTTAATGTTCACAAACAAATTTAAAAAAATGTTTCGTCGTCTCAAAATTCGGGATGATTAGTCAATCCCCTTTTCCAAATTCCCCAGTCTTTTGGGAGGACTAGACATAGCTAAAGAAAAATGATTTGTACTTTTTTGTATATTGTGGTATTTTATTGTAGTTTTATTTTTCTAAAAATGTGGCTTTTTCATTTTGGTTAAAACTCTTTTCTGTAAAATTTAAAAATTCAACTATTTGGTAAAAAAATCGTGTATTTTATGGAAAATTATTCTATTTAGGTAGGAAGTTAATCTTGTTTCCCAAAAATTCATCTATTTTTTCGGATTTAACTACTGAATTAAATTCAGCTGGTCGATAATTTATTATCGCTTGTTAAAAATTGAGTTTTTAACCTCAAATCTAACTGTTCAATTTTTGGTTGAAAATTTTTTTTCATACAAATATTTTATTGAAAATTCACCTTTCCGGATTCAAAATTAACATTCTTGAAGTAAATTTTTCTTTTTTGTCATAAAAGTCAACTGATTTCTAAAGCTTTCGACTTTTTATCTTGAAAACTTAACAATTTTTTTTTAATAAATCGTTTATTTGAGTATAAAATTAATTTTGACTGTTAGAAATTCATCTTTTTGGTTGTAACAAATTAGTTGATTATTCGTTTCCTTTTTTTGTTGAAAATTATTTTTGTAGTGAAAATTTAAATGTTCCATTTTTGGTTGAAAACGCATCCTCATTTAGTTGAAAATTCAACTATTTGGTAGAAAATTCATATATTTTATTTTAAATTGAATAATCAACTTTTTGTTTAAATGTTTATCTATTTTATTCAAAAATGATCATTTTGTTAAAAAAGTTATGTTTTATTTAAAATTAATCTTCTTGGGTAAGAATTATCTTTGTAGATTAAAAATTCAGCATTTTTGGTAACAAATTCATCTGTTCTGTTAAAAATTCTTACTCTAAAATTATTTTTTAAAAAGTAAAATCCTCTTATTTTGTCGAACATTAAACTGTTCGAAATGATAATTGAAGTGTCTTTTAAAAGAATCGACTTTCTAGTTGAAAATTCCACTATTTGATTGACAATTCATCTTCTGGCAGAAAATTAATCATCTTGTTTGAAAATTTATCTTTGTAGGTTAAAAATGGAGCTATTTTTACCATATTTAAATATTTTCTTAAAAGTTTAATCATTTTATTGAAAAGTTAAATGTTTGATTAAATATTTGTCTATTTCGATTGAAATATTCTCTCTTTTGGGTGAAAATTAGCTTTTTTGTCGAACATTAAACTTTTATAAATAATTATTCAAGTGTCTTTTTAAAAAAAAAATCGACTTTTTAGTTGAAAATTCATATGTTTTATAGGAAATTCCAATTTTGGTAGAAAATTATTATTCTTCAATGAAAATTTATCGTTGTGGGTTAAAAATTCAGCTATTTGGTACAAAATCGAACTCTTTTTCTAAAAGTTAAATTATTTCATTGAAAATTCCAATGTTTCGCTGAAAATTTGTCCTTTGACTAAAAAATGAACTACTACAAAATTCATCTGTTTTGTTGAAAATTCTCGCTTTTAAATTATTTTTTAAAAAGTAAAATTCTTTTATTGAAAATTCTAATATTTTGTTAAATATTTGTCCTTTTGGATTGAAATATAATCTCTTTTGGCTAAAAATAAACTTTTTTATCGAACATTAAGCTTTTCGGAATAATAATTCTAGTGTCTTCTAAAAAATTCGACTTTTTAGTTGAAAATTGATATATTTCATTGAAAACTCATCTTTTAGAAAATGAATCTTATTATTTCAAAAATTATCTTTTTAGCTTAAAAATTCAGTTATTTTGTTTGAAATTCAACTATTTTTCGAAAAGTTAAATTATTTTAAAAAAAATTCCACTGTTTTGCTACAAATTCGTTCTTTAGTATTGAAAAATCCACTATTTGGTTGAGAAATCATGTATTTTATTTTTAAATAATCTGCTTCATAGAAGATTAATCTTATTATTTGAAAAATTATCTTTTTCAGTTAAAAATTCAGCTATTCGGTAAAAGTTTTTAATATTCTTTAGAAAGAAAAATTCTCTTATTGAAAATTCAAGTGTTTTGTTAAAAATGTTTCCTTTTAAATAAAAAGTTAATCTTTTTTTATCAGAAATGTCATCCTGTTTGGTTGAAGTGAATAAATGGTTAGAAAAAATATTTAAAAATTAGGGAAAAGGGCGGGAATTTTAAAAATGAATTGTTGCGCCTGCCCCGATCAAGTTGGTCCCACTTTGCCCCGGTCTCACTCTCGATCAGTCAGTCGGTCCCCTACTACTATTACACTTGCCATTAAGTATCGTGTAGTTCGTCGAACCCTGAGGATTTCTCGAGCGATAGATCAATGTAAATTTCGTTCCTACTTTAACGGCCGATCACGCCGTGCCCGCGGCCGGACCGAACCGGAGCAGAATAGAACGGCCGGCGCGGCGCGGCGATGGCGACGGGTTCGTACGTACGTAAGTACGTGTAAACCTACTTACAAGTACGTAAGAGCGTATGTACATGCAGTATGCAGTATGCAAGGTGCAGCGCACTGTCTTGCGTTGAGGCGGAGCCCTGGGAATGTAACCTGTAAGGTAAGCGGCATCCGGGCAATGCCCTCGCATGTAAACAATAATCAGAAGTAATGTATTGCTCTTGCGGTACGAGACCATCATCATAATTTCCACCACCACCACCAACACCACCACCGCCGCCGCCTTCATCAACATCATAATTGTGGCTGAAGATAATTTGTATTTGGTAGCATTAAATTTGAGACCAACCATGCTGGATTTTTTCATAAGGTGTCAAATGAATTTGGTAGCATCAAATATCGTATCAATCAAACCGGATTGATATTCAGAAAGCTGGCAAATTAATTTGGTAGCATCAATGTTGACACTCATTAAGCTGGAATTCTTGAAAGAGCTGCACTAAATTAATTTTGTAGCATCAGATCTGGTACTAAACAATCTGATATCAAACAGTCTCGTTTTTTTGAAAAAGCTGTTAGATGAATATATTTGAATCAAATTTGATACCAAGCATGCTGGATTTTATCAGAGAGCTGCCAAATGAATTTTGTACTATGTAAGCTGCAGTGAGAAAAAAGATTATTTGATTCAATGAAATGTAGTACTGAATGCGTCCAATCAAATATTGTTCTTATCGAAGACAATTTTTCTTATTTCAAGAAATAATGTTTTTGAATAAAAAACTCACTTTTGTTATCAGAAAATTTTCTTTGGATCAAAAAAATATTTCATTGGACGTATTCAGTATTACAGTTATTTCAATCAAGCCATCTTTTTTATCAGTATCGTTTTTTTCCTTAGAAAGTTGCTAAATGAATTTGGAAGCATCAAATCTGGTAACAACCAATCTGAATTTTTTGAAAACGCCGCTCAATAAATTTTGTAAAATGAAACTTGATACTAACGAAGCTGAAATTTTATGAAAAAGTTTGCCAAATGAATATGGTACCATCAAATTTTGTTTCAACCAGGCTCGATTTTTCAAAAAGCTGTCAAACAGATTGTTCAGCATAATGTTTGATACCAAGCAAGCTGGATTTTTTCTGAAAGTACAAAACTCATTTGGTAGCATCAAATTTGGAACAAACGAAGCTAAAGTTTTTCAAAAAGTTGCAAAATGAATATGGTAGCATCAAATCCTCTTTTAGGCAGGCTGTATTTTTTCAAAAAATTGCCAAATGAATTTGGTAGCATCAAATTCGTCAACAATCAAACTGTTCATTGTTTTCCAGAAAGCTGCAAAATAAATTTGTCAGCATTAAATTTGGTCCAACTAAGCTGCATTTTTTTCAGAAAGCTGCCAAATGAATTTGGTAGAATCAAATCCAGTACCAACCAGGCTGTATTTTTTCACAAAAATGCTAAACCTATTTGGTAGCACTTAATGCGGTACCAATCAAGATAATTTTTTTTAAAAGCTGCTAAATGAATATGGTAGTATGAAATTTTGTTCCAACTAAGCTATATTTTTTAAAAGTTGCCAATGAAATTTGGTAGCATCAAATTTAGTACAACAATTTGTTTGTTTTCCAGGAAGCTGCCAAATTAATTTGGTTCAATCAAATCTGATACCAATCAAGCTGGATTTTTTTAGAAAGCTACTAATGAATATGGTAGCATCAAATTTTGTTTTGACCAGACTGGATTTTATTCAAAAAGCTGCCAAAAAGATTTTGCGGCATAACATTTGGTACCAAGCAAGCTGGATTTTTTCTGAAAGTAGCAAAACTCATTTGTTACATTAAATTTGGAACTAACGAAGCTGAATTTTTATTCACAGAGCTGCCAAGTTAATTTGATAGAATCAAATCTAGTACCAACCAAGCTCAATTTTTCCAGAAATATGCCAAATTATTTTTGTAGCATCAAATTTAGTAACCAAGCGGAATTTGTTTTAAACACCTGCCAAGTTTATTTGATAGCATCAAAGATGGTACCAACCAGGCTGTATTTTTTCACAAAAATACTAGACGTTTTTGATAGTACTTAATGTGGTACCAATCAAGATAAATTTGTTTGTAAAGCTGCTAAATGTATATGGTAGCGTCAAATTTTTTCCCAACTAAGTATCCAATTAGCACCAGTCAAACCAGATTTTTTCAGAAAGCTGCAAAATTTATTTGGCAGCTTTAAATGTGGTACCAATCAAGCTGGATTTTTTTCAGAAAGCTGCCAAAAGGGTTTGGTAGCATTTCTTTATTACCAATCAAACTTGATTTTTTTCAGAAAACTGCAAACAGATTTGGTTGCATCAAATTCGGAACTAACAAAGCTGGATTTTTTCCAAAAGCTGATAAATGAATATGGTAGCATCAAATTTTGTTCCAACTAAGGTGGATTTTTTCGAAATTTTCTGAATAAATTTGGTGGCATCGAATCTGGTACGACAATCTGTGTTTTTCTTCAGAAAGCTACGAAATAAATTTGCTTCAATCAAATCTGTTAGCAACCAAGCTGGATTTTTTAAAAAAGCTGCAAAATTAATTTGGTACCATTGCATGCAGTGCCAAGCAAGCTGGATGTTTTCAAAAAACTGACAAATGAATTTTTTAGAATCACATTTGGTACCATAAAAGCTCGATTTTTTTCAGAAAGCTTTTAAATGAATTTGTAGCATCAAATTCGATAACGAAACAAAATTTGTTTTGAAAAGCTGCTAAGTTAATTTGAAAGCATCAAATTTGGTACCAACTAAGCTTGATTTTATTCAGAAAGCTACAAAATGAATTTTTTAGAATCAAATTTGGTACCAATCAAGCTCGATTTTTTTTAAAAGATGCGAAATCAAATTGATATCATCAAATTTGGTTCCAAGAAAGCTGGAGTTTTTCAGAAAACTGCTAAATGTATTTATTATAACAAAGTTTGTAGCAGCGGACCTGGATTTTTTCAGAAAGATGCCAAATGAACTTGCGGTAGCTTCAAATTCGATACCAAGCAATCTGTTTTTTAATCATGAGGAATTTTAGTTCCAAATTTCAAATCCAAATTTAAATTCGAATTCAAGATTTTAATTTCAAATTCCCAAATTCCAGAGAAGATTTAAATTAATATTTCATTTTGAAAAAATATTTAGAAATATTTTAAAACATTTCAAATGATGTCTTAAAATTTCGGAAGAGAATGTAGAAGATGGTAAACCCTAATTTTATAATTATGCAAGATCACAACATTTTATTAAACAATCGAATAACTTTAAAAGGTTATTAGAAGTTTTAAGAAGATACAAAAATAATTTTGAGGTTAAACAACTTCAAACTAATTTAAAACAATATTCAGATATGAGATATTTTTAAAATGAATTTTGATGTTACAAAATGTTATTAAAGATAATGTTTCAAAAAACTTTCCAAACTTTCCAAAATACTTCCAAAAATTACAAAACAAGAATCTGGAAGATTTTCAGGAAATTTTTTAAAGTTAGCAGAAATTTTTCAAATATATTAAAAAAATTGAGTCATTAAACAAATATTTAGATTTTCTTGCTGTTTTTTCAAAATTTACCTTTCACGCTTGCAACTTTAACAATTTTATAGAAAATTAAACCATTTGGTTGAAAATTAACGGTTTTGTTAAAAGTTCATATTTTGTTAAAAAAAACTATTTTGTTAAAAAGTGAAAATTTGGTAAATTAAATTATTTATTTAGAAAATTTAACTATTCTATTGAAAATTCGTTTTCTTTAGGGTAAAAATTTATAATTACATTTTAAAAAGTAGCTGTTCCATTTCGGTTAAAAATCTTTCTTTTTTAAGTTAAATGATCAACTATTCAATAGAAAATCTACCTTTCTGGATTGAAAATTAACATTCTTGTTGAAAAATGTTCTTATCTATGTATTTGTGTAGAAAATAATTTTTTTTTAATTCATCTATTTGGTTGAGGATTCATCTATTTTGTTAAAAATTTATCTTCCCTTCGCCTAACACAATTGATCGATAATTATTTTTTTTAATGAAAATTATTGATTTTAGTGCAAATTTGACTTTTCCATTGTTAATTGATGATTTATCGTTTTTTAGTTGAAAAATCTACAATCAGATTAAAAATTTATCTATCTTATGGAAAAATTTGTTTTTTTTTTCGTAGAAAATTTATCATCTATTTAAACTATTTAAGAACAAGTTGAAGTATTTTATTAAAAATGCAACTGTTTTGTCAAAAATTCGCCCTTTTGGAATAAAAATACATGTCTTTTGGATGGAAATAAACTTTTTTCTCGAAAATGTAACCCTCTCAGCCTAGACTTATATATCTCTGGTTCAGATTAACGAATCGGGATTTTTTATTTGTGAAACTATAGCTGAAAGTTTCACCAAAATGAATATTATAAAATTAATCAGATTAATTCAACATATTACTATAAATATCTTCACAAATCTGAAACAACTATATAGAGAGCCGAAAATATTATCTGGGTATAAAAAACCCAGTTTAGGCTGAGAGGGTTAACTTTTCGGAACGATCATTCAAGTGTCTTCTAAAAAATCGAGTTTTTAGTTGAAAATTCATCAATCTGAATTAAAATTGATCATTTTCAAAAACATTCGTTGTTTTTTTTGCTGCAAAAATGAACTATTGTCTTTCAAATTAATCTCTTTAGTTAAAAATTCATTTTTGTAGGGCTGCTTGATATCAAATTCAACTTAAAAGAAAATTACTATTTCATTAAAAATTTTACGGTTTTGTTACAAAATCATCTTTTTGGATTAAAAAATTCACTATTTAGTTGAAAATTGAACATTTATTATTGTGTAGATAAAGCAGGTGTTTTATAGTTACTTTGAAATTTGAAAAGACTTTGAGACTGATGATGATTCTAATCATCACCATCAACGTGAAGATAATCGTTGCAAAAGTGGAATTATTACATCTTGGATGGTCCCTTATAAAGTTATAAGTATCAGCAGAGGCCTCGGGCAGGCGTTTTATGAGCCTTCTTCATGTCTTCTTGATGCCGCTTTGAGCAAGTACTTATTTCCGTCATAATTTGTTTATATTTATAAGCTTTAGCTATTTGGTTAAAAATCCAACTATTTGGTTTAAACGATTATATATCATTGCTGTTAATATAATTTATCATTTTTAGTTTGTTTTTATTTTGTTAATATATCATTGTTACTAATGTCAAAAAGACCATAACATTAAAAAAATATCAGAATTAAACTTATAGGTGTTCTGAAAAAATTGATCTAGTCTCTCCGTAGCTTAGTAAATAAGAGTGTCAGACCGGCAATATGATAGACCTGGGTTTGAATCCCCGTGGAGCTTGAGGGCAATTTTTTCACAATTTATAAATAAAAATCAATTTTTGAAAAATATTAATCTTATATCATTAGACAATAAACAATTAAAATTAAATTTTTAAATAAGTTTTATCTGGTCAGAATCATAACCTAAAAAAAATATTTTGTTGAAAATTTTACAGTTTTTTTTAAATTCATCTTTTGGGTTGAAAATTCAAATAATTTGTTTAACATTCATATTTTTGGATTAGGGATTCATTCTTTTTATTAAATGAAAAAAAAAATTTGGTAGATAAGTTCATCTTTTTGTCTTGAAAAGTTAACAATTATGTTGAAAATTCAATTTCTTTGTTGATTTCAAAATTAATTTTTATATAATTAAACTATGCGCTTGAACATTCTTCTTTTACTATTGAAAATTTAATTATTTTGTAGAATTCTTTTTTTTTTTAATTGAAAATTCGACTATTTTGTTTAAATTCTGGCTGTTTGGGTCTAAACTTCAACTATTTTAGATGAGAATTAACTTTCTTCTAAATAATTCGTATTTTTTTAGTAATAATTTAACTTTGGTTTGTTGAGAAGAAAATTCTACTATTTTGGTAAAAAAAATACGTTTTTTTGTTAAAAATTCATATTATAAATTGATAATTAACTATTTAGAAGAGGATTCGTCGTTTTCATGTAAAAACTTAACAATTAGGCAGAAAATCTAACTTTTTTGGTTGACAGTTCAACTTTTTCGGTTGAAAATTACTTTTTTTTTAATTTAATTTTTTTGGTAGAAAATTCTTTTTGATTTTAGTTGAAAATGCAACTATTTTCTTAAACATCCATCTTCTTAAGCCTTATATTTAACTTGGATTAAGAATTCAATATTGATTTTTTTATAATTCAACTATTCAGTTGAAAAATATTTTTTCTTGGGTGAAAATTAAATGTTTTGTTAAAAATTAAATTTTTTTTAGAAAGTTCCTAATTTTTTACAAATTCTACTATTTTGGTTAAAAATTGACTTTCCTATGAAAAATTCGCAACTTTCGCATGAAAGTTTTTTGTGGATATTTTTTGTTGTTGGAAATTCAAACTATTTGTTAAAAAATTAAATATCTTTTTCAAAATTCATATTCTTGGGTTATGAATTTAAACTTTTTAAACTTTTTAAAGTATTTAAACTTAGCAATTGGGTAGAAAGTGTAACTTATTTTTTTTTAAATTCAATTATTGCGTTCAAAATACAACCGTTTGGTTACAAAATAATTTGCATTATAATTCAAGAATTGGATTACCAATTTTGTTTTCTTTGTTAAAAATTAATGTCGTCGTTAAAAATCAAATTCTTCAATTCAACTTTTTGGGTTAAAAAAGTTATATTTTTGGATTAAGAATTCAACTTTTTTGAAGAAATTTAATTTTGTAAAAAATTTAACCATTTTTGAAAAAATGGCTTTTCGTCTGAAAAATTTAACTATTTACGTTAAAAATTTCCTTTTCTGCAAAAAATTTATATTTTTGCGTTAAGAATTCTTCGTTGTTAGTTGAAAATTAACTTTTTTATTAAAAATCGAACTATTTGTTTAAAAATGCAATCTTTTAGTTCAATATTGATTTTTTTATAATGCAACTATTCATTTCAAAAATATTCTTTTTTGGGTGAAAATAAAATGTTTTGTTAAAAATTAAATTCTTTAGAAAAAAGTTCTAAATTTTATTACAAATTCTACTATTGTGGTTGAAAATTTTGACTTTCTCCTTAAAAATTCTTATTTTGAATTGATAATTCTACTATCTTGAAGAAAATTCTTTTTTTTTTTTATTTTAAAACTCAACCATTATGTCAAAAATTAAACTTTTTCTGTTGGAAATTAAAATTAAAAAAAATTTTTTTTTTAATTTAAACTATCTGGTTGAAAATCCGACTTTTTGTTGATTTTTTTAAATTTGTTGAGAATTGTCCTTTTTTAAGTTAAAAGTTCAACAATTTGTTCAAAAATTAAACATCTTTTTCAACATTTATATTCCTGGGTTATGAATTTAAACTTTCTAAACTTTTTGAACTTTTTAAACTTAACAATTGGGTAGAAAATTTAACTTATTTGTTTAAAAGTCCCTTTTGTTTAAAAGTTGAATTAATGCTTTGAAAATGCAACCGTGTGGTTAAAAAATAATTTTATTATAATTCAACAATTGGGTTACAAATTTTTCTTGGTTTGTTAAAAATTAATTTTTTCGTTAAAAATCAAATTTTTTTATAATTTTGTTTGTTTGTTAAACACTTTACTATTTTAGTAGATAATTCAACTTTTCCGGTTAAAATTGTCTATTTTTGGGTTAAGAATTCAAGTTTTTTTTTAGTAATTTCGTTGTTAGTTTATTGAGCATTCAACTATTTTGCTGAAAATCCGACTTGTTGGGCTGAAAATTTAATTTCGTTAAAAATTCAACCATTTTAAAAAAATTGGCTTTTCGTGTTGCAAATGTAACTATTTCAGTTAAAAATTGATATTTTTGCGTTGAGAATTCTTCGTTCTTAGTTAAAAACTAACTTTTTTATTGAAAATTTAAATGTTTTGCAGAAAATTAATTTGAGGGGGGGGGGGAATTGCACTATTTTGCTTAGAATTCGACTTTTTTATTGAAAGCTCGTTTCTTTGAGGTTTGAAAATTTGACTTTTTCTTGTTGAAAATTCAACTATTTCTTTGAAAATGAATTTATTTTTCGTTGAAAAGGAATTGGCATTTCATCTTATGCTATTATTATTTTCAATCTAAAAAAAAAAGAAAAAAAAGAATTTAATCACAAAAGTCCTTTGTAATGAAATTATTCTCCAATTTTGTATATCAAAATTCACCCTTACTTTCATTTTTCACAAAAGCTTGTCCTCTCCTCTTCTCAAGTGCACTTCTTAGTTCCTTTGATTCGTATTGCATTATACGTAATACCCTCATACATTTATGTTCCAATATAAGATGTATGCATACATGCGGAGCTCTACCTGTCGTCTGAGTTCATTGACCGTTTGGCAGACCATCGCTGCTCGTTCGAGTACCGAATCGCAATCTGAATTCAAGATTCTCATTTAATAATAAAAAAATAATAATAATATAAGACAAAAAATACAAAAATTGAAAAAAAATATTATAAAACAAAAAATAAAGAATACTAAAATTATATGTTGATTTTTTAAAGTAGATGATGGAGAATTTCGTTTGTTCAATCAAAAAATTTGGATGGACCAATAAAGTATTTTGTTAAATCAAATACAATTTTTTTGTATTCAAATAAAAAATGCAATGGTTATCACATTTATCAAAAAGTATTTGGTGGAACCACCCAAATTAGTTGGTAGTGTTAACCAGGTCTTTTGGTAGATGAAACCAAAATTTATTTTATTCAACTAAAAAATGATTATCGTCATTACATACGTAACAGAATATTCATTTGACTCAACCAAATTGTTTGGTTGTTTTTCCAAAATGTTTTAGTAGATACAGTGTTTCGTTAATTCATTTAAATAATTTGACTAGGTCAATCAAATATTTTGTTGAATGAAACAAAAGTTTTTTTATTTAACCAAAATGACGGTACGGTTATTATCTGATTAACAAAATATTCGGTTGATCCAACTAACTTTTTTTATCGTTTCAACCAAATCTCTTGTTAGATGGAGTTTTTTTAGAGTGAATTAAGCAACTGGGCTGGCTCAATGAAATATTTTGTTGAATCAACCAACAAAAAACTGTATGGTTATTATATCGGTAACAAAATATTTTGTTGCCTGAACCAAATTTGACGGTATTGTCATCCAAATCTTTTAGTAAATTAAGTATTTCTCTCATTCAATTACAAAATTTGGTTGGGTCAAAAACATATTTTTTAGAAAAAAAATCAACCAAAAGTGGTTTGATTCAACCAAAAAATTATCATTGAAAATTACTTTTTTTATTGTTAAAAAATGAACAATTTTGTGGAAAATTAAATTGTGTGGTTGAGAATTTGCGCATCAGAAAATTAATTTTGTTGCTTAAAAATTCACCCTTTTTTATTAAATTTGAAATATTTTGGTGTGAAATTAAACTATTTTGTTGAAAGACCGCTGTTTTTTTTAAAGAAAAATTAATGTTTCTGATTGAAAATTCCACCCATTGGTGACAAATAAATGTACTTTCCAGGAAATTCAACAATTTTGTTAAAAAGTTTTTTGGTTAAAAGTTAAACTATTCCATTTTCCGTTCAAATGTGTTTTTTTAGTTGAGACGTTAACTACTTGGTTGAAATCTGAACTAATTTGTTATAAATTTATTTTGTTGTTGAAATATTTTTTATTTTGGTTGAAAATGATTTGTTTTAAAATTGAACTATTTTTTTGATTAAAAATTAACTTTTTTAAATAAAAAGTTAAATATTTCATTTTTTGTGAAAATTTATCAATCATAGTTAAAAATTCAACTATGTGGTTAAAAATTAATCTTATTGGTTGTAAATTCAGCAGCTTGATGAAAATTGAACTACTTTTTTACAAATTCATTTTTTATACAGAACGGCATCATTTTAAATGGAAATTCATCTTTTGGGTTAAAAATGTAACTATTTTGTTGAAAATTCCTTTTTTTAAATAAAAATTAATTCTTTCAAATAAAATTGTAACTTTCATTTTTGGTGAAGATTTGTTGTTCTTAGCAAAAAATTCATATCTTTTGTGGAAATTTCTTTTTTTCAGAAATATAAAATATTTGCTTATAAATATTTGTTAAAAATTTTTTTCTTCAGTTGCAAACTCATCTCTTTTATTGAAAATTTAACTCTTTTGTCAATAAATTATATTTTTTGGTTAAAAATGAATTGATTTTAAATGGAAATTTAACTAACTTGTTTTTGGTGCCAATTTTTCGTTTTTATCATTTGAGAATTCAAAGATTAGGTTGAAATTTCATTGTTTTTTTGTTGTTGTAGAAATATAAGATTTATGCTTAAAAATTCTTCTATTTGAATGAAAATTGAACTATTTTGATAAAAAATTAAACGAATATGTTGAAAATTTTCTTTTTTGGCAAATTACTTTCTTTTGCTGAATATTTAAAAATCCCAATTTTGATTGTATTATATTTTAAAGCTAAAAATTCATGTATGTATTTTGTAAACAATTGTTTGTTTTTTCAATGGTAGACAAATACTTTTATTGTTTAAAAATTGACCTACTTGGTTAAAATTTGAACTATTTAAAAACAAAATTTTCCGGTTGAAGAAGCATCTTTTTAGTGAAAAACTCGTATCTTTGGTTGAAAATGTATTTTTCAACAAAAAGGTTAACAATTCAAATTAAATATTTATCATTTAAGTTAAAAATTTATTTCCTTAGTTGAAATTTAATATATTTGGTTGAAGATAGAACTATTTCATTGGAAATCTTTTTTTTTTTGTCAAATATTATTTTTTTAATCTAAAAATTCGACTGTTTAATTTTGTTGTTGAAAGGTTTAAAAAAAATGTATTTCTTCTAATTGAAATTTTATGGTTTTGGTTAAAAATTTAAATAAATGTTTGAAAATTAATACACTTTATGGAAAATTAGTCTCTTTGGTTTAAAAATTAATCTCTTTACGTTAGAAATGAAACTGTTTGGTTGCAAATTAAGCTTTTCTTGTTGTGAATTCAAACAATTTGCTGAAACTTAATTTCATTCGTTGAATTTAATTTATTGTTCCTCACTTAAAATTAAAAGCGGTGTTAGTTAAAATATCAACTATTATATTTTTCTTTTACAATTCAACTGGGGTTTCTATCCAAATAGACGAATTTGGATAGAAACACCATGCTTCTGGATTGAATTTTTTTTTTCATTTATGGTTTAAATCAATTATTCAAGTTGAATATTCATCTTATCGATTAATAATTCATTTGTTTGGTTGAAAATTCAACTATTCTGTGCGATAATGTCTCACAATGACTTTGAAAAGCTCTTCACCTGGGGTGATTGCTAGAGATTCCCGAGAGAATATAGAGACTAAAACCGAGTGAGTCACACTTATCTCGAAAGGGATTTGGCTTTACGGTACAATAATAAAATAATAATAATTCGAGCTTAAAAAAAGGATAATGAAATCTTGAGGAAGTATCTGAAATGAGAAATGTGGAACTCTGAGGATCTAGGTAACTACTCAGCTCAAGTACTCTGGCCAATCAGTGTTAAGTTTAATGACCTATAATTTTCTAGCGCTTATCTAATCTACAATGGCTGCTTATCATGTCGCCTGAGTTAACCAGACAAGATTGAAGGAAGGTCAGTTATCGTTTTTGTTGATTCCGTAACAGTTTTCCTTATATCGTATCCCCTCAGCGTGATCTTCCTCGAATTAAACGTGCCTCGATTGCCAAATTTCCGGATCCAAAAACATTCCAGTTCTATTTATCATTTGCCTTTTAAAATATTATTTCAAATTTTTTGCTCAAGGGACTTAAGGGTTTTCTGCAGTTTTCCTCTCCCCTGGCAAAATTTCCAGGCGGGTTATCAGTGGTCGCGATTAGAATTATACAGTGATTATAAGCCCAAATTAGTGACAGAAAAATTTACACAGGCCTGTACCCAGTAAAACTAAAAAAAAAAGTGGAATTAAATCTTACCAATATTGATTTTTTACTGAAAAGAAAAATTAATTCTCAAAAAAATATATGAATTTTCAACCAAATAGTTGAATCTTCAATCGAAAAGATTCTTTTTTTCCCGAACGACGAATTTTTACAAAATACATAAATTTCTAACTAAAAAGTTCAACTTTTCAACAAACAAAGAGCAGTTTTTGACCAATTATGGATAAATTTAACTTTATTGTAAAAATTTTTCTTTTTGATCAACAAAAACGATTTTTCTACCAAATTGGCGAGTTTTTGGGCCAAAAAATCAATTTTCTACCTCAGAGTTTAATTTTCAACTCAAAAATATGAACTTTCAAAGAAAAATGCAATAGTTGATATTTTAAACAAAACAGATTTTTATTTTATATAAAAAAAGTGAATTTGACCAAATAAGATGAATTTTTAATTATATAAATTAATTTTCCATCAAATAGATGAATTGTCCATGAAAAAGATTGTATTTTCAACCAAAAATGGAATTTTTAAATTATTAGGTAAAAGAATGAATTTTTAACCAAACAAATAAAATTTTCCATTTTATTCATGCATTTTTAACAGAAAAAGATCAATTTTAAGCAAGATTTTTTTTTAATATTTGAAAAATTAGTTTTGAAGAAAGTTTCTAAAGAATTGTTTACAAAATAGTTGAGTTTTCCACGGGCCACTATAATTTTTCAACAAAAGAGTCGATTTTTAACGGAAACATATTAATTTTGAAGAAGATTTTTTAAAATATTTGATAAATTAATTTTTAAGAAAGTTTCTAATGAATTTCTTACAAAATAGTTGAATTTTCTACCGGCCACTGTAATTTAAAAAAAAGAGTCAGTTTTTAACCGAAACATTTTGAATAAGATTTAAAAAATATATTTTCAACAAAATATATGAAAAATTCATTTTTAAGAAAGTTTCTAAACAATTTTCTACAAAATAGTTCAATTTTTCACCAGAAAATCTTATTTTTCAACAAAAAAGTCCATTGTTAACCCCAAAAAATTAATTTTGAACCATATAGTTGCAATTTCAACCAAAAAATTGAATTTTTACCAGAAAATTGGTTAAATTAGGAAAAGAAAATCGTAACTGCCAGAATCTCGGTAAAAGTACATAGAAAAATGTTTAGATGTACCGGCTCAGGGATCGAACCCCGGACCTCTAACGCAAAGTCTTACCGGTTGAAGGTTTAACTATTTTATTGAAAAATTTTTTTTTCAGTTAAAAATTAATTTTCGTAACTAAAAATTAAGCTATTCCATTTTTGGCTGAAAATGTATAGTTTTTAGTTGAAAATTTAAATATTACATTGTTCGTTCAGAATTAATATTCTTTGGTTGAAAGTTCAACTATTTGAAAGTTGTACTACTTTGTCAAATATTAATTCTATTGGTTAAAGATTTAACTATTTTTTAGTAAGTTTTTTTTTGTTGAAAATTAATTTTTGGAACTAAAATTTTAATTTGCCATTATTAGTTGAAGATTGATCTTTTCTAGTTAAATATTCACCATTTTGGTCAAAAATTGATCTATTTGTTTGTAATTTTTTTTTTATAAAATTAATTTACCTGATTGAAAATATAAGTGTTTGGTTATCTGTTGAACACTTTTGATCAAAATTAATTTTTTCTTTCAGGATTCACAATTTTAGTTGAAGATTTATCTTTTTATTTGAAAATGTATCTCTTTGTTAGAAAATTTAACGACTTTGTTATAAATTCGATTTTCTTTGGTTAAGAAATAAGTTTTTCAACTAAAAATATAAATATTTCATTATTTGTTGAAAATTGATGTTTTAAATTAAAAATTGATCTTTTCTAGTAGAAAATTAAACTATTTACTTGAAAATTCACGTATTTACTTGCATCCTTGAAAAGTCATCAGTTTTGGTGGGAAAATTAGGATTTAACTATTTGGTATAAAATTAAATTTTTATTGAGAAATCATCCGTTGAAAATTGATGGTTTCTAGTTGAAAATTCACCAATTTTAATGGAAAATTCATGCATTTTTTGTGTGTAAATTTGTCATTTTTGGTAGAAAATTATTTTTATTTATTGAAACTTTAATCTATGGGTTGAAAGATAAATTACTTCGTTCAAAATTCATTTAATAAGTTAGTTGCAAATTTAACTCTTTTTGAAAATTCGTTCTTTTTTCTGTTTGAAATTTTTTTTCAACTAAAAATTTAACTTTTGTCTTAAAAATTCAGCTTAGTGAAAGAGACTCCATTATTAAATTTCGATTTTATTGACTAATTTTTGAGTTATAGATTTTTGTATTTAGTATAAGATGGAACTATTTATTTAAAAATGAACTTTTTCGATGAAAAATCATATTTTCGGGTTAAAAATTCAACTGTTTTTTTAGATAATTTCTCTTTGTGCCTTTAAAATTTAATGATTTTGTTAATTAAACGTCCGTCTTTGTATTTAAACGTTAATTATGTAAACCAAAATTTTACTTTTCCATTACGGTTAAAACCCGAGTTTTAAATTACAATTTATTCATTAATTTATTTTTTAGATGAAACTTCACTTAATTGGTGAACATTTTATATATTTTGATGTAAATTCATATTTTTTGGTATAAAATAAAATTTTTTATTTAAAATTTAATTACTATGTTCGAAAATAAATTTTCATCCACAGATTCACAAAAGCTAAAATTAAAATAAGAAGTTAAATTTATTTCAGTTGAAAAATAACTTTTAACACAAGAAAAAAAAGATTTGTCAAAAAACAGTTGACTTTGAAAACAAAAAATGACAATTTTTAGCAAAAAATTAATTTAAAACCAAATAATAAAATTTTCTACCAAAATAGTTCAATTTTCCACCAAACAGCTTAATTATTAACGAAAGACACCTTCTTACAAATTGATTGAATTTTTAACAAAATAATTCAACGTTCAACCAAATAGTTGAATTTTCAACTAAAGAAGACACAAATTTAAACAAGAAATGGAATAGTTAAATTTTTAGTTAGAAAACTTTTTTAAACAAAAAACGAATTTTCAAGAAGATGGTTAAATTTTCAGCCAACTAAATAAATTTTTAACTTAAATTATAAATCTTTAACAAAAAAATGAATTCTTAACAAGGTAATCAAATGTTCAACTAATGGCTCCATTTCTAACAAAAAATATAAATTTTCCTCTAAAATAAAGGTTTCTTCTACCAAAAAGCCGAATTTTTAACACAAAAGATTTTTCAGTCAAAAAATAAAAATAAGTTCATCCATGTTTAACCAAGAAAGAGGATGGTTAGAAAAAAATGTCTAAATAAAAAAATTAATTTTATAGTAAATATTTGAATTGAAAAAAATGATGAACAAGAGTTAAAATTAAAATTAGAAGTCAAATTTATTCCAGTTGAAAAAAAATGTTCAACAAGAAAAAAAAAGAATTTTGAACAAAACAGTTGACTTTTCAACCAGTTAATTGTCAGTTACATAATCCTTTTTTTTACATAAAACGAATTTTTAAGAAGATAGTTCAATTTTTAGTCAAATAAATAAATTTATAACTTAAATAATAAATCGTTAATCAAACAATTATTTTTTAACAAAAAGTTAAATTTTAACAAAATAATTAAATTTTAAACTAATAGAACAATCTAAAAAAGATGTTCAACCAAAGAGATAAATTTTCAAACTAAAATAATGGATTTTGCAAACAAAAAGAGAAATTTTCAACACAAAAGATTTTTCAGTCAAAAAAGAACAATAAGTTCATCCTTGTTTAACCAAGAAAGAGGATGGTCAAAAAAAAGAATTTCAAACTTAAAAATATTAATTTTCTACTAAATATTTGAAGTTTTAAGAAAACAAAATTTTTCAGTACAAAAAATCGAATTTTCAACAAAAAAGTTGGCTTTTCAACCAAAAATGACAATTTGTAGCCAAAAAATTAATTTTAAACCAATTGATTAAATTTTCAACTAATAGATCAACTCTTGATAAATGAAACTATAAATTTTCAACCAAAGAGATGAATTTTCTACTAAAGTAATGGGGGTTTCAACCAAAAAAACGAATTTTCAAAACAAAAATTTTTAATCTAAACAAAAGAAATAAATTCCTAACTATTTAACCAAGAAAAAGAATGGTTCGAACAATAGAATTTTAAACTAATAACGATCAATTTTTTACTTAATATTTGAAGTTTTAACAAAAAAAAAAAAAAAAAAAGATGAACAAGAGTTAAAATTAAAAGTTAAAATTAAACTTAGAAGTTACATTTTTAGAGAAAAAAAAACGAATTTTCAACAAAAATGTTTACTTTTTAACTAAAAAATGACAATTTTTAGCAAAGGAATTAATTTTAAACCAAATGATACAATTTTCTACCAAAGTAGTTAAATTTGCCACTGAGCAGTTCAATTTTCAAACAAAAAGACACCTTTTCATATGATTGTTTGAATTAAAAAAAAAAAATTAAAAGTTTAATTAAACAGTGGAATTTTCAATTAAAGAAGAGAAACATTTAAAGAAGAAAAGGAATAGTTAAATTTCCGGTTACAAAATTATTTTTTTCAAACATAAAACAAATTTTCAACAAGATAGTTAAATTTTTAGTCATATAAATAAATTTCTAACTTAAATGATAAATATTTAATTTAAAAAATTAATTTTTAAACAAATTTAGATTAAATTATTAACGTAGAATTCATAACCCATAAATATTAATTAATTAATTTTCAACCAAATAGTTACATTTTTAAAGACAGAGGATGAAATCTCAACAGTTAAAAATTAAGTTAAAAATTTAATTTGTTGTTAAAAAGTAATGTTTTCGCGTTGAAAATTCAACTTTCGTTCAAACCTTATTTTTTTAGTTTGAAATTCTATTATTTTCGTGAAAAATTCAACAATTTGTTAGAGAATCAACTTTTTCTTTAAAATTTCAACTCTCTTTGTTGAAAATTTGCTTTTTTGTTTGAAATTTCCTTTCCTTCTTAACTGTAAAACCCATCCTAGTCGAAAATTATTATTAATATTATTATTATTATTATTATTATTATTAATTAAATAGAATCTTTATAGAAAATATTTTTTAACGGGTCCTATTCAGTTCTTATTTGAGCTAATAAAAGCGTGGAAAAGAGGGGGATTATTTTCTTATTAAAATGGATAAAGAGGTAAAAAAAGGGGTAAAAAAATTATTCATATTTATATTTTTCATGTGTGATGCCACATATCGCGTGACCCCCTCTCGACCCATTTTCTGAACGGCCCCTTATTGCAACGTTATGCAGGTGTTATGACAGGCCGTTGTCCTTTTTCGAGGACATCATGAGCTTGCAAATTAGATACTCTGATAGCGTAATAGTATTTTCTTATCTTGGCATAACTCCTGATTTGTGCACACGTATTGCTACGAGCCCTCTCGGTTCGACGAACGGGAGAAATTCTCTTTCAAAGAGCAGCCAATGACGGTCGTTCACCTCTTCCGTGACCACAGACAGAACGTAGACTGTACGTCTTCCACCTCCTCTCCCCCATCCCTCCCCCTTCTCCTTATCCTTTACCACCTTACCGCTCATTTTCTTCTTTCTTCCTTTCTTCCTTCCTTTCTTCCTTTCTTCCTTTCTCTTCCTTTCTTCCTTCCTTCGCACTTCGCAGCCTTCCGATTAATTTGACTGCCTCTGACTGCCCCTGACTGCCTCTGATGGGACGAGGCGCGTGCCCATTATATTATTTTTCCCACGCAAAACTTGTAAACGTGTTTAAGTCTTATCAAACTTACATACCTGTCAGTCAATACGCAGGGAAGCGTTTACATATTACGTCACATTAAAAAAGGGGGAGGGGGTTCGTCTTTCGTTACGGTCTGTTATTTAGGAGGGGGAGGGTATTTTTTCCCGATTAGGTAACATTTTTGATTTATGAAGTTTCTGCACTGTCAACTTTGTATATCTAAATTTTTGAAATGCATAATTATATTTCATAAAATTTATTTCGTAACGTTTCTAAACGTTATTTTTAAAAGAAAATTGTAAATGGTAGCCTAATACTGGGAAATAATTCTGTTTTTAATATTTCGCTATCATCATACAATTTGTAATTTTTCTTACATTTCTAATGGCTTAGGATTTAATTTTAAAGAATAATTTAAATTTTTGAAGATTTCATAATGTGTGGAAAAAGAACGGGAAAATTTATAATGAATTTTTTATAACGAATTCTAAGAGAGAATTGAAAGAGATTACCAAAGTTTTTTAAATACTTTCGAACATTTTTAAAAAGCGTGTGAAAGATTTTAGAGCAAAATTTTTCGATATTCGAAACGTGTGAAAAATAATTAAAATTTGTAAATAGGTTTTAAAGAATTTTGAAATGTTTCACAAAAATGAAAAAAAATTTGTTTTCTAGGAAAAATTAAAATGACTTTTTATTTCAAAAAATTAATATTAAAAGACTATTTCAAAAGATTTCTTAAATTTTTTATTAAAGAAGTCTCTGGAAGATTCAAATATTTCAAACGACTTCCCAAAATTATAAAAAGGAGTGTATATAGAAGAATTTAGAATTTAAATAAATTTAAAGATAATACAAGAAGAAAGAAAGTATTTAAAATAAACATAATTTTCAATTTGGAATAATTAAAGAGATTCAAAAAGAGTTTTTAAGTTTAAAAGTATTTCGAAAGTTACTGAGAGAATAAATGAACTTTCTTAAAATGCCTGGTACTAAAAAATTTAATTTCTATAAGAAAAAAGATTCTTTACGAGAAATTTTAATTTTAAACAAAAGAGGTGAATCTTGAAAAAATATTAGTTTTTAACAAATTAGTTTAACCAAAACTTTTTTAACAAAAAAGTTAATTTTTCAACCGAAGAGTTTAATTTTCTACGAAACTAAAATTCTCAATCTAAACAAATTAATTCACGACAAAACAGTTGCGTTTTTAACCAAAAAGTGTGAAATGTCAACCAAAAAGACTCATTTCCGGCCAAAAAAGACGAATTTTTAATAAAAAAGATAAATTTTCTAGTAGGAAAGACCATTTTTCAATAAAAATATCATTTTTGAACTAAAAGTAAAATAATTAGTTAAAAAAATCAATTTTAAACAATAAAAAAATAATTTCTCACAAAGTAGTTACATTTTCAATAAAGAGATAAATTTGTAACTAAAATAACAGATCTTTCCAAAAATGAATTTTTAGCAAAATAGTTAAACACAAAAGATGCATGTTCCAGCAAAGAAGATTAGTTTTCCACCATTAAATACAAATTTTCAACAAAATTTTTAAATGTATAGTTTTACTTGAAAAATCATCTGTTTGGTTGGAAATTGAACTATTTTGATGAAAATTTTTTTTTCCTGTTAATAAATTATTTTCTTAAATTCGAAATGTAACTATTCCATTCTTTGTCAAAAATAGTTTTTTTCTAAGGTAGAAGATTAATGTTTCTGATAAGAAACTGTTGTTTTTCATCAAAAATTGATCTATTTGGTTAAAAATTATGAACCTTGTTGAAAATTCATCTTTTTGGATGAAAATTCATTCCCTCGGTAATAAATTTCAAATATTTTGTTAAAAATTCTTTGTTCTTTGGTTGATAAATATTGGTTTTTTAGTAGAAAATTAATTTTTTTTATTTCAAAATGTAACTTCTATGTTTGGTTAAAAATTATTTTTTTTTTGTTTAGTTAAAAAATCCACATTTGTGTTGAAAATTCAAATTTTTGATTAAAATTTCAATTATTACATTTTTGTTGAAATCATTTTTGTTTTAATCTCTTTTAATTAAACAATATCCAACTTTATAAAAAATTCAATAATTTGGTTAAAACATTTTTTTATTAAGATTCTTCATTTTGATAACAAATTCACCCATTCTGTTGAAAATTCGACTTTTATTGTTAAAAAATTATTTTTTCATTTTAAAATGTAATTATTCTGTATTCAGTTAAAAGTTATCCCTTTTAGTTGACAATTAAACTATTTGGGTCCCTTATTGCAACGTTAGTGCAGTTAGTGTACGTTATTGTTTTGGGTAAAATAACTAATCTACTTGGTAAAAAATTCATATTTTTCGTTGAAAATTAATCTATTTGGTTAAAAATTAAACTGACTTATTAAAAATTTAACTATTTTGTAAAAGTGTATCCAGTTTAGTTGAAAAATTAACTTTTTGGTAGATAATTCGTCTTTTTGGTTGAGGATTCAACTATTTTGGAAACAAAATTCTATTAGTCTATAAGTTATAAAAGTGTTTTTTGGCTGAAATATCAACTATCATATTTTTCGATTAAAATTAATCTCTGTAAGTTAAAAACTGTAGTAATTTGTAGAAAATTTAAGAATTTCGTTAGAAAGTAATTTTTGGTTTATTATTCTAATATATTGCAAATATATCCTTTTTAGTTCAATATTCGACTATTAGAATGAAATTTCTTTTGTTTCTGTAGCAAATGAATCTTTTTGGTTAAAAATTTTTTTTTTGCTGAAAATGTATCTATTTGATTAAAAATTATTCCACCTTTTTGCACATCAAACAAATTTGTTTAAAAGCACCCGTTTTAGTTAAAAAATCAATTTCCTTGTTTAAAATTCTTCTTTTTTTTATTAAAGATTCAACTATTCATTTTCAAATAAGTTTTTTTGTTTGTTATAATATCTACTTGAAAAAGTAAATTTTTAAGAATTGTTGTTAAAAATTTAAGACTTTGGTAAAAAGTTGATCTTTTTTAGTAGAAAATATTTAGTTCAAATTAATTTCCTATATTAGATTTTGCCTATTGCTGGTCAAATAGAAAAGAACAAGGAGAAAAATAAAAAGGAGAAACAAGAAATTTTCTGCTGTGGTCTCGGTGGCGTAATTGGTTACGATCCTGAATTTAGCTATACATATAGATTTGAAAATTGGGGAATTTATTTAAACAAAAGTAATTGTCCAATCAAAAAAATAAAAACATATCTGAATTCGGCTTAGCCATACCTCTAGGTGATTTTCGAATTATGCAAAAATAATGATTTTTAAACAATGCTATTGTTATAAACAAATGGGAATGCAATATAAACAAACGTAAAAGCTGAAAAATATATTCAAGCACATTACTGCATACTTCAATAAAATACCTCTAGGTGATTATTGAATAAACAAAAAAAAATATTTAAACAAATAGAATGTTTATACATTTTTGTTCGTTTTCACGATTTAATGTACAAGAATGTTAAGTAAAACCTGATAACGCAAACTAAATAAAAATAATATTATTTTGAGATTTAAACAAACAAGCGAAGTTAACACTTTATCCATCAAACATTGTTTATATCCCCTCCACTCTCACTGAATGCCGAAAAAGCCTTTTCAAATAAATTTCTATATTCAGACATATAGCCAGAACGAACAAATTGTCGCAAAAAAAAACTGAAGGTATCGTTGAAGGACTTACATCCATATCTTTAGGTGATTTTTGAATAATTGAAAAAAAAAATTATTTAAACAATGATATTGTTTATAATATATATATTATTTATTTAAACAATCAGTGAAGAACAATTCCAACTGACTGACAACTAGATATCTAATATGGAATATTTTAGAATGGAAATAAATTTTTCAAAATGCAAATATTCAAATTTAAACATTGTTTTTACCCCCTCCACTCTGACTCAAAAAATCCATTGAAAATGATTTTTAAAATTGGGAACTATAGCTAGAACATCATTGAATTTCATTGTTTGAATAATAATTTTTTTTCAATGATTCAAAAATCACCTAGAGATATGGATGAGAGGCCTTCAATGATACCTTCAGTTTTTTCTGGAACAATTAGTTCGTTCTAGTAATAGTTCCCAATTTTAAAAATAATTTTCAATGGATTTTTCGAGTCAGAGTGGAGGGGGTAAAAACAATGTTTAAATTGGAATTTTTGCATTTTGCAAAATTTTTTTCTACTCTAAAATATTCCATATTATATATCTAGTTGTCAGTCAGTTGGAATTGTTGTTCACTGATTGTTTAAAAAAATTATAAATATTATAAACAATGTCATTTTTTAAATAATATATTTTTTCAATTATTCAAAAATCACCTAAAGATATGGATGTGAGGCCTTCAACGATACCTTTAGTTTTTTTCTGTGACAATTTGTTCGTTCTGGCTATATGTCTGAATATAGAAATTTATTTGAAAAGGCTTTTTCGGCATTCAGTGAGAGTGGAGGGACATAAACAATGTTGGATGGATAAAGTGTTAACTTTGTTTGTTTGTTTAAAGCTCAATATAATATTATTTTTATTTTATTAGCGTTATCAGATTTTACTTAACATTGTTGTACATTAAATCGTGAAAAACAAAAATTTATAAACATTCTATTTGTTTAAATAATTTTTTTTTTTCGTTCATTCAAAAATCGCCTAGGGGTATTTTATTGAAGTATGCATTAATGTGCTTGAAAATATTTTTCAGCTTTTACGTTTGTTTATATTGCGTTCCCATTTGTTTATAACAATAAAATTGTTTAAAAATAATTATTTTTGCATAATTTGAAAATTACCTAGAGGTATGGCTGTGCCGAATTCAGATATGTTTTTTTTTTTATTGGACAATTACTTTTGTTTAAATAAATTCCCCAATTTTCAAATCTATATGTATAGCTAAATTCAAGGTCGTAATTGGTTAAGGCTCCACTCGTAAATAGTGGCGTTCCGGGTTCAAATCCGGACAATCGCAGATTTTTTCTGGTTTCTTGAGAAGATTATTTGATCAGTAATTGACAAACTCTAATATCAGAAATTAATAATTTAATTACCCGCTATAATCTGCTATAATCGACATCCAATAATCCGCATTTTCAGGAGTCATTTCCCCCTCGGTACATAACATGTAACGTGTCAATCGTTTGACTTACATGACAGTACGTAACGCGTCGCAGGATATCTAGTGCTTGAAAAAAAACCAACACTTGTGTAACTACACATTTTTTTGTTCACCTCCGCCGTAATACACAGCCTGACGCTGCAAAAAATTATATGTGCGTAGCGTAGATAAATAAATCTTGCCAGCCTGTCTGTAATGTTATGTATTCGATCAGGGTGGCCACAAGTCAGGGAAAACCTAAAAATTAGGGAAATATAAAAAACTTTTTTAAAAAAATTTCGAAAACTTTAAAAACATAGAAAATAGGGAAATTAGGGTAAAAGAAATTTTACCCTCAAAAAAGTTTAATTTTTAACCAATTAATTCTGTTTTTCATTTAAAAAATTAATTTTCAATGACAAAGAATAATTTACGATCAAAAAATAAAAATTTATTTTAAAAAATTAAACCAACTAGTAGAATTTTTGACTAAAAATAATGAATTCTCAACAAAAAATTTAATAGTTATTTCAACCAAAAAGGATTTTAATTTTAAATTAAAACAGTTGAGTATTTTAAAAATTTTAGAACTTATATCCTAATTTTTTAAATCATTATCAGTTTTTTAAATAATTTAGTTAATGTAAGTCATTGATAGTAATTTTTTCAGATAGATTTTTTTCATTAAAAAAATTCAAATGTGTTTTTTAGATAATTCCTCTTTTTGGCATGAGAATTCAACAAATGTTAAGACAAAAAAATTATTATTTTTGGTCGAGGATTCAACTATTTGTTTAAAAATTAATTTTTCCGTTTGAATTAAATTAAAATAAAATGAATTTTAGGAATTTAGTTCGATATTCAACCAAATATTTCAATTTTCAATCTGGAGAATTAAGTTTCAATGAAAAAGAATAATATTCTTCAAAAAAGACCAATTTATAATAAGGTAAAAAAGTTTTCAACCAAATATTTAAATTTTTGACTAAAAATAATGAAATCTCTACAAAAAATGTAATAGCTGGTATTTCAACCAAAAAAGATTTTGATTTGAAATTGAAATTCAAAAATAAAAATTGAGCTTGAAAAAAAAGGAATTTTTTCATCATCACCGAGTCAGACTTTTCGGATCCTAATCGGATGCTAGATAGCCTATCAGGGCCAACTATTTTACCATTTTTTTATCGAAATTTTTTTTTACACATTTCCAAAAGTGTGAAAGGAATAGTAGAAAATATTTTTGATAATAAATGGAACTTTTTCATTAAAATATAAACTATTTTTCTGAAAATTTATTCATTTGCTAATAACTTGAAGTTTTCGTTGAAAATTCAACTGTTTTGTAAATAATTTCTCTTTTTGCTTCTGAATTCAACAAATTTCGAAAATGGAAATTATTTGACAGGAAATTCATGTATTTTCTTGAAAATACTTCTTTTTGGTTAAAAAAATAATCGAGTTCTTTGCAAATTTATATTTTTAGTTGAGGGTTCAACTATTTGGTTAAAAATTAATTTTTCCGTTTGAATTCCGTTTGAAAAATCGTCTTTTTTTAAATTGAAAACTACTTTTTAAAATGAAAATTTGCCGATTCCAATTTTAGTTAAAATATATTTATTTGTTTGAATCCAACTATTTGGTGTAACATTCAAATTTTTTTCGAAAAAAAGTCTTTTGGTTGATTGTTAATCTTTTTTCTCTGAAGAATCCACCATTTGGGTGAAAATACCTCTTTTTTAAGTTGCGAATGAAATATTTTGTATAATACGCAACAAAAAATGTTATAGATTCATTTCCATTTAATAAACTGATTTTCAACTAACAAAATTAATTTGAAGAATTAATTTAATTTCCAACCAAGTAATCAAATTTTCAATCGGAAAAATTAAGTTTCAATCAAAAAGATTAATTTTCTACTAAGAAACACAAATTTATAATAACATGCAAAAATTTGCAAAGAAATATTTAAACTTTTAACTAAAAACAATGATTTCTCTACAAAAATGTAATAGTTGATATTTTAAACAAAAATAATTTTGATTTTAAATTAAAATTCAAAAATTCAAAATAAGCGTTGAAAAATAACTTTTTTAATCAACGTCCAATAAGACGTTCTGAATCCTAATTGGAAGCTAGCTAGCCTATCAGGAACAACCTTGTATCTGAATTTTGAATAAAATTTTTGTTACAAATTTTCAAAAATATAGAAGAAATAGTAGAAAGATCGTCTTTTGGGCTTCAAAATTAAAAAATTTGTTAGGAAATGGAAAAATTTGGTTTAAAATTAACTTTTTTTTTGTTGAAAATTCATATTTTTTATTAAAAATTCAACTATTAAAATTTAGGATAACTATTAACTATTTATGTTTTCCTGGAAAATTCAACTGTTTTATAGATCATTCCTTTTTTGGCTTCAAATATCAACAAATGTTTAAAAACACTATTTAGTTCAAAATTCATCTTTTTAGTTGAGGATTCAACTATATGGTCAAAAAAAGAATATTTTTGGTTGAAAATTTGGTTAAAAGTTTGTCCTTTTGAATCAAAAATTCAGTTTTCATCTTCGAAAATAAACATTTTTGTTGAAAATTTAACAATTTTATTGAAAGAGCAATATATTTTGACTTAAGATCTTATTAATTTAAAATTTTTAATTTTGGAATTAATTTTCTTATTTAAATGAATTTTATTTTAAATAATTTATTCTACTATTATTCCCCTTATGGTGTTCCAAAAACTCGACTTACGATTTTTTTATAAAGCCCCCTCCCCCCTGCCTCCGAATTGGTTGTCTTCCAGAATTTTGGAAAAAAAAGAAAAATAAGTACTTGTTATACAATTTTTGTGAATTCACTTATTTTCACCTCTGAAGAAGTATTCCAGGAATAATTTCCGCCCGTAAAATTATCAAAAAATAAAAAATAGCAGTTTTCTATCATATTCAAATTTTAAGACAAGTTTTTGCTTAAGAAAATTCTTCCCTTTGAAAATTCCACAATTCGTTTGAAATATTTTATTTCTTCTTTGATTAAAAAATCGCTCTTTGTTAAAAATGTACCTATTTTGTTAAAAATCCGCTGGCGCAAAAATAATGTTCCGAGTAAAAAATTCAACTATTTCAGTTAAAGATTTATCATTTTAGTTAAATATTCATCACTTTGCCTGAAGATTTAACTAATTTCTTGAAAATTAATTTTTCTGCTAAAAATTATTGTTTTATTTTTTATTGAAAATTTAATTTTTCCATTACTTTGTTGATAATTTAGCTTCTTTAGACTAAAATTCAACAATTTGGTGGAAAATCTCTCTATTATGCTGAAAATTAATTTTCTTACATAAAAAATTAACTTCTTAAACTGAAAACGTAACTATATTTCATTTATACTTAAATTTTGATATATTTTTATTAAATAATTCACTTATTCAGTAGGAAATTCGACTTTTTGATCTGATTGAGCAATTTTTCAAAAAACTCGTCCTCTTTTATTTTAAATTCTACTATTTGGTAGAAAATTAACTTTTTGGCAGAAAACGTAATTTTTTTGTTGTTGAAAATTAATATTTTTTGTTTTAAAAGTCGTATTTTTTATTTAAAAAATCAACAATATAGTTCGTTTTTTTTTTGCTCGACTGAAAAATCTTTTCTGTTTAAAAGTTCTTAATTTCGCTTTGAAAATTTACCTCTTAATTTTGATAGAAAATTAAATTTTTTTCAAAGTAAATTTGTTGTTGTTAAAAGTTAATCTCTTTGGTTAAAGATTCCACTATTTTGTTGAAAATTAACTTTCTTCACTAAAAATTTGACTATTCTATTTTTGGTTGAGAATTTACATTTTATAGTTGTACTTAATTATTTTTATTTAGAATTCGTATTTTGGTAAGTTAAAAATGAATATTTTTAATTGAATATGTAAATTAAAATCCATTTCTGGTTAAATATTGATATTTTTTAGTTGAAAATCCATGTATTCTATACAAAATTCGTTTTTTTTGCTTGAAAATTTAACAGTTTTGTAAAAATTATCATTTGTGGTTTAAAATTCATGTATTATTTTGAAAATTAATTTTTTGGTGGAAATTTTACTTTTGTCTTCAATGTTTATATTTTCAGGCCAAAAATTCGGCATTTAGACTCGAAAATTCAACAATTTTGGTTGAAAGTTTTTTCTTATTGACTAAAAAATTTTGGTTGCTTCAAAATTCTTCATATTAGTTTGAAAATTTATCTTTCAAATTTGGTAGAAAAATGCAACTATTTTTTTTAAATTTGTTTTTTCTAGTTGAGAAATTTATCTTTATTAGTTGAAAATTTTACTATTTGTTTCACAATTTATCCTTTTCAGTTAAAAAATAAACTCTTTAGTTGAAAATTCTTGTATTACATTTAAAAAAATCCTATTTTTGTAGAAAATGTAGTGAGTGAATTCAATTAATTTTTACATATTTTTGAATTATTTCCATTTATTTTGATTTTCTGGAACCTCCTTAAATTCTTCTTTTATGCCTAAATTTTTCTAGATCACCCAAATTTACGTAAATAAATGAGATTTTTTGGATTTTATGGTTTTTTTCTTTAGAATTATTTTAATTCAACTTCTCCTGTTTCAAATTTATTTGAATGCCAAACGGCATTATTTAGTTTATTACTGACTTTTACTTAATATTGAACAGCCCTGAGAATAATAAATTAAAATTTTATAAACTAAAAAATTTTAATGTTATTTATAAATAATTCTATATTAAAAATGTTAAAAGATTGAAATTTTGGTCTTTAAATGGAATTTAGTCATGGAACAAGACAAATTATTCCGCGAAGTCAGAAGTTTTGAAAATGAAGTTTTGCGGCCACCCAAAAAATTGAAATTTTTTAAATTTTATTCTCTGTCCTTTTGTCAAATGTTTAATAATTCGTTGACACGATTACAATAATCAAACTTTTTTTCCGAAAATTAAAAAAAAAATGTACACGAGTAAAATATTTTAGAAGTATAGCTATAATAGAAATTTTATTATGGTGGTCATTTTATTGCATAACTTTCTCCAACTTCCAAGACATCATTCAAAAATTGGAGCCTTATTCAGAAGTAAGGGGAACTAATCATTTCTAATTTAAAGATCATTCCAATAAAAATGAATAGAAAGTTCTAAATTAGAACGACCAATCAAAAGTGGATGATTGCATTTAATTTATGGCCTGCAATCTTCAATAGTTCAATGTCCTAAAACCCAAAGTTAGAAGCTCACTATATTTTATTTTCTGAACCTGAAACATTACAATGAATTTTGTACTTAAAAATATGAATTTTAACCAAAAAAAAAGTTCATTTTTAACTAAACTTTTGAATTTTTCACCAAAAGAGTTGAATTTTCAATCAAATAGTTATATTTTTTAGATAAAATACGACCTTTTTAGAAGATGATTACATTTTCCACAAAAAAGTTAATTTTCAACCGAGAAAGTTCAATTCAAAAACAAAACAAAAAGATAAATTTTTCACGATACAGATGCGATATTTATTTCAAAGAAGGAATTTTCAACAACAAAGTAAATCCTATACAAAAAAAATAAATTTTCAACAAATAAATAAAGTTTCAACTAAATATTTTTGAATTTTCAAACAAAAAAAGAAGTAATTTTCTACAAAACCGTTGAATTTTTTAACAGAAAAGTTCATTTTTTACTAAACTCTTAATTTCTTTGACTAAAATAATTGAATTACCAGCTCAAAAAGAAGAATTTTCAACGAGAAAGTATTATTTTTTCAAAATAAAAGTACATTCAGAAATATTATAAATAAATTGTTATTTTTTTTTACAACGAAATATTTGAATTTTTAAGAAAAAAATACGAACTTTTAGCGCAAGAGTTGATTTTTAAACTTTTTTTAAAGTTTAATTTTAGTTAAAAAGATGATTTTTTACCAAAATAGTTGACTTTCCAAGCTTGAAATTCTTTTTTTTTAGAAGAAAGTTGAATTTTCTAAAAAAATATATATATTCAACTGAAAACATGAATTCTCACACAAGAAAGACTAATTTTCTAGCATAGAGATGAATTTTTTTGAAAAGGACGAATTTGTAAGAAAAACGTTCATTTTCAATCCAGAAAGATAAATTTATAACCAAATAGTTGAATTTTCAACAACAATAAAATTAATTTTTAACAAAGCAGTCGAATTTCAACACAAATAAATCAACTTTAAAGAATAAGATACAAATTTTAAACAAATAGTAAAATTTCTAACCCATTAGTTAAATTTTCAACTTGAAAAGTATAAATTTGTAGCAAAAAATGAAATGCTTAAATTTTCAAATAAAGAAAATTAATTTACAATTTAAAGAAAAAGGGATTTTCAACGAAAGAGTTAAATTTTCAACGAAAAAAGTGGTTCTTAAAAAAAAGTAATTCTTAACAAAGTATTAGAACTTTTAATTATGTAGTTGAATACAAAGGAAAAAAGTTTTTCAAACAAATAATTAAAATTTTAACAATAGAAATATATTTGTAGTCCATAAAATCATTTCACATTTTCTGAAATGAAGGAATTTTCCACTCATTAAGAATAAATTTTTAACCAAATATGGAATAGTCAAATTTTAAGAAAAAATAAATCTTTAAAAATGAATTTTTAAAAATGTAGTTCAACTTTTAGCCAAGTAGATGAAAAAAGATATTAAAAAAAATTCTTAAATTTGCAACCAAAGACATGCATTTTTAATTAAAATAATAAATCTTATGAAAATTAATTATGTCTCAAAAAGAATGAACATTTAATAAAAAATAGTTTGATTTTCTAATTCGCTTCTAATAATTCAGTCCGCATTTGAGGGGAAACACAAGAATTTTTGTTTTATTATGCTTGACAGAAATTGTATAAATTAAATTTTTTTACAAAATCCTTGACTTTTTTTTATTTCCATGTTTTCCTTGACCCGCTGCTTTAAAAAATGGATAATTAAATAATTTTAAATTTTAAACAGAAGCTTTCAAAATACAGAAGCTTAACACTAGAATTTTTAAATTTTGACAACTTTTTTACATTTTCTTTCAGATTAAAATTTTGAAAGAAGATAAACGAATAAAAATGCGATATTTTCGAATAAAAGACATTCAAAATTCCTTAATTTATAATTAAAAACTTTCGAATTATAATTCAAAGCGATTAGAATTGACGAATTAGAAATTAAAAATATAATTAAATGTTTTAAAATAAAGGCAATAGAAATTCTGTAAATCTAAAATTTGAATAAATTAAAAATATTATTATTAAACATCAAAATTGATTAGACAAATCTTTTTAAAATAAAGAAATAAATTCGCTTTTTTCTCATTTCCATTTAAAAACTTTTCAACTATAAACATTCAAATTGAATTATTCTAAAAAAACGTTCAAAATAAAAAGCAATTTTAAATAGGAAATATTAAAAAATAAAAAAACGTATACTCTAGAAACTTGAAACTTAAACAAATCCGAACTTTATTTAAAACCAAAAAAATTAGTCCCGAACAATTTAGAACGGTTTCATTCTTTGCAACTAAAAATTGTTTAAATTTCAAATGAAAATGAATTTTTTCTATTTTAAAGGGTAAAAATAAAATCAAATTTAAATTTCAGATATCTAGAATATCTAAAGCTTTCACTTTGAAACATTTAATTACGATGTCAACTTCAAATTGTCAAATTTCATTCGCTTCAAATTTGAATTTATTAAAATTTAAAATTGGTCACATTTTCCTTCCTCTGTATCTTGAATAATATATATTTTTCAAAATTTAATAAGAAAATATTCAATTTTAGACGTTTTTACATTGTCCTCTTTAAAAATTTTAATCTTCAATCATTTAATTTCGAGATTCATGAATTCATAATAATTGAAAATATCTTACAGTATTTTAAAAGATTCCAAGGCATTTTTAAGACATTAAAAAAAACACAGTGTGGCAGTGGGGCCACAACGCAGAACTTAAACTTCCATTGATTAAGATGGTCATTTTTCGTGAGAAATCATCATGAGTTTTAAGAAGATCACATAGTAAGATAGTGCAGAGAGAAAGAAAGAGCATATGAGGCTTTGACTATCGTGGCAGTAGTGGGGATGGCAAAGAGGAGGCTCGAGTCTAGAGCAATTGTGAATCGCCGCACAAAAGGGAGAAGTGATTAAAGAAAGAAGGTGCAGACAGTGCGTAAGAGACTGTGTGTGAGAGATAGAGAGACTTCTGTTAGAGAGAGAGACAGCGAGGGAGATTAACTTTCTGTCATTTTTTGTTGTTATTTTAAATACTTTAGGAAGTTTTTCGAAATTCTAAGGAATTTTAAATAGTTTTTAAAACTTTAACAGAATTTTAAAACATTTTAATATTATAATATTTCCAAAGATTTCTCAGGATTTGAAATATTTTTGAATATTTTTGAAGATACAAAAGCATTCTCAAGAGATGTAATAAATGTCAAAGGTTTTTCAAGAACTTGAATGGATTTTACCGATTTAAAAAAATTTGGCTTCGATTGCAATTTCTACTAACGTTTGAGAATTTGAGAAATTTTTCAAATTTTTGTGCGGAAATATAAAAATTTCACTTTGACTTTTCTATAAAATATTTAATTTTCTACAAAATTGCTTTCTACAAAATTTAACTTTTTTCTTTAAAATTCATATAATTGGGTTAAAAAATCCACTGTTTTTGTAGAAAATGCGTCTTTTTTGTTAAACAATCTTTTTTTTAAAAGATTAAATTTTTTTAATTGAAAACAAAACTATTCAATTTGTGGTTTAAAATTTATGTATTTTATTGAAAGTTCGTCTTTTAATAGAAAATTATTTTTTTTAATGTAAAATTCATGTCTTCTTTAAAACTCATCTTTTTGGTTGAAAATTAATTTTTTTAAATTAAAAGCTGTTTTATTTTTCATGTAAAAATTTAATTTTTTAATGTATTACATTTTCGGATGGATATTGATATATTTTTAATAAAAAGTTCAACTATTAGCTTACAAATTCATATTTTCATTAAAAATTAATATTTTTGCCTGAAGATCAACATTTTTTTGAGAATTCATATTTTTAATTTAAAAATTACATTGTTTTCCTTTGTTTTGTAAAAAATTTAAATTTTTAACTGAAAACAAAACTATTCCACTTTATGTAAAAAATTAAATTTTTTAACTGTGCATGAAAATATTCCTATTTTGTTTGAAAATTTATATTTCTTTGTCTGAAAACTAAACTATTTGCTTAGAAAATAGGCGTTTGATAGAAAAATAATCTTCTTTGTTGTAAATTCAACTGCACTGTTTTGCAGCAGAAACGTCTTTTTAGTTTGAAATATTTCTTTGTTTCTTTTTCTTGTAAAAAATTTAATTTTTCAACTGAAAATAAAACTATTCCATTTTAAGTTAAGAATTAAATTTTTGAACTGTGATGACACTATTTCTATTTTGTTTGGAAAATTGAATTTTTTTGTATAAAAACTGAACTATTTGCTTGAAAAATAGGATCTTGATAGAATTAACATTTTGTTATTGAAAATTTGTTTTCGTCTTTAACAAATGTAATTTTTTAAGCTAACAATAAAACCATTAACTTTCTTGATTGAAATAAACCTTTTTTTTTGCCAGAAAATTCGTCTCTTCGTAGAAAATTAATGTTTTTGGTTGAAAATCAACTTTTTTGTTAAAAATTCCAGTGATTTGTAGAAAATAGGTGCTTTTTTGAGAATTTTGCTTGCTTTTAATTTAAAAAATTAAATTTGGAAACTGAAAACCAAACTATTTTATTTTATGTTAAAAATTTAATTTATTAACTGTACATGAAACTATTTCTATTTTGGTTGAAATTTGATCTTTTTGTCTGAAAACTGAACCATTTGCTTGAAAAATAGACTTTTGATATAAAAGTAATTTTCTTAGTTGGAAATTACACTTTTTGTTTGAAAATAAACTTTTGTTGAAAACTAGTGGCTTTTTTGATGTTGAAAATTTAATTTTTAAAAAATCAAAATTAAATTAGTCCAATTTTGGTTGAAGATGAATTTTGTTTGGCCTGAAAATGCAACTGCTTAGTTCAGGATTCTTATAAATTTCCTTTTTAGAAATTCATCAATATAATGAGGTATGATAATGTGGAACATACATATAGCCGACGATTTTATCACGCGAATCGTAAATAATGAATCTTTCCCCTATCGAATAAGAATAATTCCCACTGCTGCACGATCAAAACTGAAGATCGCGTTCGATACACTCTAAATTACTCCAAGGTCTCTTTTCTTTATAGAAATATTTTTATATGTCACATGGAACGAAGAAACCAGTTCGTTTAAGATTGCTTTTGATGCACTTTAAATATCCCCAAGGTCTATTTTCGGCCTCACAATATTTGCATATGTGACGCGAAACGAAAAAACTAACCTTAGCGCCATAAATCCATTTTCCAGTTTTTATTAATCCGAAATAATGAAGATTTCCTCCATTGAATAAAAAGAATCCCCACTGCTGCAACGATCCAAACTGAAGATCGCTTTCGATGCACTTTGAATTACCTGAAGGTCTCCTTTCTTTCGGAAAATATTGTTTTATGTGACTTGGAACGAAGAAACCAGCCTTAGGATCAAAAAATTTATTTTTCGTTTTTTGTTGATACGAATTAGCGAATAATTCCCCTAACGAGTAAAAAGAATACGTGGAAGGAAGAAACCAACCGTTTGAACAAAAAATCGATTTTGCGATTTTTATTTATCATAAATAATAAAGCTTTACCCAATTGAATAAAAAGGATCCCCACTACTGCACGATCAAAACTGAACATCGCTTTTGATCCACCTTAAATCTCCCCAATGTCTCTTTTCTTCCTGACAATATTTTCGTATGTGACGTGGAATGAAGAAACCAGTTCGCTAAAGCTCGCCTTTGATGCGCTTTGAAGATTCTCATGGTCACTTTTTTTCCTCACAATATTTTCATGTGTTACGTAGAACGGAGAAACCAGCCTTAGAGCCAAAAATCGATTTATCGGTTTTTATTGATCCGAAATTATGAAATTTCCCCTATTGAATAAAAAGAATCCCCACTGCTCCACGATTAAAACTGAAGATCGCTTTCGAAGCACTTTCAATTTTCCCAAGGTCTGGTTTCCTTATGGAAATATTTTTATATGTGACGTGGAACGAAGAAACCAGTATTAAGAGAAAAAAATTGATTTTCCGGTTTTTAGTGTTTCTTTATAATGAAGATTTCCCCTATCGATTGAAAATAATCCCCACTGCTCCACGATAAAAAGTGAAGATTGCTTTCGTTGCACTTTGAATCTGCTCAAGGTTTTTTTTTCTTTCATAAAATATTTTTTTATGTGACGTGGAACAAAAAAAAACCAGCCTTAGGACCAAAAAATCGATTTTATGGTTTTTATTGATGCTGAATAATATTCCTCTTCCTTTCACTTTGATTTTCTATTTATCTTAAACTCATTTTTAATCCTGAAGGCTTGAAACTCCTCGAACTGCTGATCCTCCTAGTTTTTCAGGGGTCAGGTCGAGAGGCAGTTACGACTTTCGCCTCGGAATGCCTCATAAGGGCCGCATTGCGCGAGTACTCAGTCAAAGTATATTGCGCAATATTACATATTCCAATTGGAAGCATTTCGGGTGGCCCAGACTGTTTACGTTTAGCACACATTTCCCATAAGAACGACAGAGGCTTTTTTAAATTTAACTCAGAATCGTCAATATTAGGTGAATAGATTTGATTTTTTGCAGGTTTTTTTTTCTTATAATAGAATCAGAAAGTTCGATTTTTTAATAAATGGGAAATTTACTATTAGATTATGGTACTATTTTATTAATTTGAACAAACATAATTATTTAAACAATTGATTCTTTTTATAGATTAAATGCTTTCACGATCATTCATTTGGATGAAAAGAGATATTTTGGTTTCCAATCGTGTCAAAATTCGTAGTTTTTTACGCGATAGGAACCCGAAATATCTCTTTTTATTAAAAGTTATTATTATCATTGTTAATAATATTGACTTAGAATAATTATAAAAATTATAGTTTTTTCACAAAATTA
>NC_046662.1:37335403-37369117 GCF_010883055.1 Belonocnema kinseyi | reverse complement strand
TATAAATATACAAAATTATAGTTTTTTCACTCATTTGGTAAAGTAATAATTAATACAAGTTAACAAAAATGATCCCTATAAAAAAAATTCTAAGAATATTACAAATATATGTTTTTTCAGAAAAAGGAATGCATAAAAAAGAAAGAGATTGTTAAAAATATGATTGTTTTCAATGTTCACTTATTATTTGTTCATAACTGAAAAGGCAAATAAAAGTTAACAATTTTAGAAAAACTATAAATAGTAATAAAATTTTAAATAAGTATATTTGTTCATTTGAAATAATTATATAATTATCTAAGTAGCAATAAATGAAAAGTAGAAAAAATTTAAAAATGTAAGAAAAACCGAAACTATCTAACTTTAATATAGATGAAGATAGTTATAAACAATAATAATTTGTTAAAACAATTATGTTAGCTCAAGTGATTTTTTTTGAAAAACCCGCGACTTTCTAATTTTATTAAAAGAACAAATTGTTAAAAACAAAAGTAATAAATGTTTATGAAATTTATGTAAACATATAATTAATAGTATTAAGTCGAATGTTGTGTATAGGCAGAAACTTGCATTTTAAAAAGCGCCAAAAATTCATGATTAGCGCTAAAAATTGGGAAGAACCATTTTTTCACTTTTGGGGTTTTTTTGGGCTTGCTTCACATCTAAATGTCACTTTTTCAAATTAAGAAAAAGACAATTTATTTTTGTGTAGTTTCAAACAAATTTCCGGACAATATGCATACAAATTCAAGACAAAAAAATTCCCATGAATTTTCGGACCACCCTCATCCGCATGCATGGAAATGCCCGTTAATTGATTTTCAAATTATTACTTTTCTACATTAGATTTTAAAAAGCATTAAGTATAATTTAAAAATGATTCATTTTAAGAATTTCGTTTTACGAATCTAATTTTAGAACATTGCAATTGTATGCAAAGTTTAGAATTATTACATTGTTAACAGTTATATTAGCCTTTTATTTTTTATTATCTTCAAAGATTGCAGTTAGAAATCATATAATTTTTAATGTTTTGATAATAATTAAACTTTGAAGGTTTAGGATATTCAAAAAATTTTAAATGTAGCGAGTGAAAATAACATTAAATGTTTTTTTTTCTTGTAGAAAAATCCTAATCTTTTAATAATACAATCAATACAATCACTTTGAGTGTCATTTGATACTACACCAGAACCGCGGTTTAGGGCCCCGCGGTTTAAGCCTTCCTAAAACTTCTGTTCCATGAAGTTTCTTAGCTCGCGGGATTGCGGGAAGATTCTCATGCATGATAAACCACCAGTAGTCTAAGAGCAAATGAGTTAAGAATGGAGAGAAAAGAGAAGGCAGACAGAAGAAATAATATTGTGATAAAGGGTTGAAGCTAAAGAACGGGGAAGAACGGGAGGATGTAGAAGCGTTGATACAGAGCCTAGGGTGGGGAAAGGCATGGTAAGGAAAGTTAGGCTGGAGGAGAGAAGGGAGAAGAATGTGGCGGTTGTGCAAATGGAGGGCTGGGAAGAGAAGTTGGGGGTAATGCGAAATAAAAGTAGGATACAGGATAAGAAGGTTACCATCGATCACGATTTGACGAGAAAGGGAAGAGAGTTGGAGAGAATGCTGAAAGACAGAGCTAAAAGGAAGAGAAGTGAAGAGAGAGAGAGAGAGAGCGGCGAGGGTAGGGCATCGTAGAATAAAATTAAATGAGAAAATGTGGGCGTGGGAACAGGAGAAAGAGGTGTTGAGGGAAGTGCAGGGGAATTTGTTTTGTTGGAAGAAGGGGGTCGATGGTGAAACAGTGTAGAGGAGCGGAGAAGGTGTTGTACTAAACGTAGCAGTGGTAAAGAAGAAAGATTATTTCTGGAGGTTATATCCAGGAATTTGATATTTTAGGAGTGGTAGAGAGTGAAAAAGAAAGAAAGGGCTAGTGCGGGAATTATAACGGGGGTTAGGGATGAATTAGAGGGAGCAGGTTATGGAAAAGGAGAGGGAGAGGGCCTGCCAATGAGGACAGTAAAGATAGAAGGGGTAACGAGTAACTTTCTGACAGTGCACAATAAGGATGGGATGGAAAAGGAGTGGAAGGACAGCGGTGAAGGTAAGGTGTCATAAAATAAAAGTAAATTAAAAAGTGTGGGGGTGGGACTAGGAGAAAGAGGTGTTAAAGAAAGTGCAGGAAAATTTTTTTTCGCAGGAAGTAGTGGGAGGGGGGGGGTGAAGCAGTGTCGAAGAGTAGTGAAGCAGCTATACTAAACGTAACAGCAGTAAAGAAGAAAGATGATTTCTCGAGGTATATCCAGGAATTTGATTCTCTGGGACTGGTAGAGACGTCGGTAGAGAGAAAGGTCACAGTGAAGAAGTAAAATAAAGATAGGCTAGAAAGGATTAAAGAAAGAGTGGAACACTTTCTAGGTGGAAGAGATGAGGCTATACTGGTATTGGAGGATGACTATAATGTGAGGGGGGGGGGGGGGGAAGAGGGCCTTTACAAGGAAGAGGAGAGCTTCTAAAGAAAATTGAAGGATGAGATAATAAATAAGGAGGGGAAATGCTAAGGGACTGGATGGAGGTTGTAGGATAAGCGATCGCGAGTTATATGGTAATAGGAACTAAGAAGGAGAATACACATATGTAAGTAACGTAGGGGTATCGGTGATGAACTATGTACTCCTTAATATGCAAGGGTCGGAGAAGACGGAAAGATTCTTAGTGTAAGGGAGGGTAGAATCAGACTACTGGCCATTAGGGTTGTGGATAAGAGGAAAGAGCGGCGAAAGGCAAGATGAGAAAGAAGTGCCGATGGGGGAGAGGGTGAGATGGACGATGATAGCGATAGAGAGGTATCTTGAACAGTTATTTAAGCCATACTTTGATCGGATTTCGATGGAAGAGATAGAAAAGGATCTGAAAGAGAACCTAAAGGGTGTGTGTAAAAGAAGATATTTAGAGAGAAGAAGAAAGGAATGGTGAAGTCGTGGTGGGATAGGGAATATAAAATTATGAAAAGAAGCTAAAAAAGAAGTGCAAGAAGTAAAAAAAAGGAACTGCAAAAAGGGAGGAGTACGTGAAAATGAGGAAGGAGCTTAGGCTGTAATGTAAAAAGAAAGAGCAGGAAAAGGAGATAGATCTGGAAGAGGAGTTGTAGAGTGCTAAGACAGAAGGGGATGTGTGGAACATAATAAATGGAGCTAGGAAACGCTAGGCGTGGACAAGTGAGAAGTGAAAATAACATTAAATGTTTTTTTTTCTTGTAGAAAAATCCTATTCTTTTAATATACAATGAATACAATCACTTTGAGTGTCATTTGATACTACACTAGAGCTAGCCTTAAACCGAGGGTTTGGTGTAAATGACATGAACACCACTTAATAATTTTAATTATTTTGAAAATTTCTGTAATTAGAATTAAAAATATAATTTTGAATGTGCAATTCTGCGAAAGCTAAATTTTGGAAACCTTAACAAAAAAGAAACGACATTGTACATTTTGAAACTGTACATCTTCGAAGGTGCAGTTTTTTATGATCTCTTAGAATTATTAAATTTCTACAGGCATTACACTTAAACATAATCAGTTTTGGTGGTTGCCTTTTTTTTAATTTCACAATAGAAAAACAAACGTTAGAAATTCTTCAGAAATACCCTCTGGAATCTTTTTCAATATCCTAAAAACTTATGGTTCTTATAAAATTCTTCTAAATGTTCTAGGAAATACTCTAAAATCTTTCAAGCAATTTGAAATCTTTTAAAATATCTTGAAGTTTTTTTAGGCATTTGGAAATTCTTGGAAATCTATTCAAAATGTTTCAGAATCTTTTCAATTTTTTTTAATCCTTTGAAACCCCTCAATTCTTGTAAATAAATTCTTCGAAATCCATTAAGACATAAAATCCCTTAAAATCCCGTGACATTATATGAAATCTGATACATCTTTAAATATTTTAAAATATTCGAAGCCCTATGAAATCCTGTGTAATCCAGGAAAATGTATTAAAATTCCTCATTGAAAGTTTTTTAAATCTTTCATAATTACTGAAATTGTTGAACATCTAATAAAATCTCTCAAAAATCCTGTAAAATATTTGTAAATTTTGAAAATTCTCTAAAATCCTTTGGATTCTTTTTCAATCTGTTAAAACCTTATAAATCCTATGACATCATCTGAAATCTTTGAAATTTTAAGAAAGTTCTTTAAAAATACAGAATAAACGTAATATTTGAAACCGTTTAATCACTTCAAAAAATAATAATCTGAAAGATAGTTGAGTGGTATATTTTAAGTAAAAAAAATTACGTATTTAACTATTTGTTTGAAAATTCGTGTATTTTATTGAAAATTTATCTTTTTCGATAAAAAATTATTTTTCTTGGCTGAAAATTCGTCTTTTTGGATTAAAAATTGAACTACTTGATTGCAAATGCAACGTTTTTTGGTTGAATTTTTTAGTTTCTAATTGAAAATTCGACTATTTGATAAAAAATTATTCTTCTTGGATAAAATTAGACTTCTGAAAATGAAAATTTAACTATTTAATTTAAAACTCATCGATTTTGTTTTAAAGTTCAACTATTTGTTTAAAAATTCATCTTTCTAAAATAAAAATTAACTTTTTTGTTAAAAAATCCTATTTCTGGGTTCAAAATTATAACGCTTAAAAATAAAATAAAATATATATTTTAAATACTCAACATTTCAGTTTAAATATAAAATTATTTGTATGAAAATGCAACAGTTTTTGTCAAAGTTATCTCTTTTTTCTTTGCAGCTTCTTTGCGTATAATAATAAACGTTTGCTTACGTTTACGATGGCCAGTCACATCAAAGGCGTAATGCCTCTACCATTTTTGCCGTTTCCTAAAAATGAAAATTCGTAAAAATTTACGCTAAAATTTGTGTAGGTAGCACTAAAGAACTTTTTTAAAAATTACTAAAATCTTGTCAAATAAAATTTTATTGTAGGTTGTGTCCCTTTTCCAAAAAAGTTAATTTTTTATTTTAAATATCTTTTTGTAACAATATTTTATAACAAATTTGTGGATATTTTTTTGTTAAGCAGGTTTTGTCTGGAAAAAAGAGGTCTCAATGAGAGACCTTTTTAAACAAGTTTTTTTTTTAAATAGTTGATTTTGGAAGCAAACAAATATTTTGCAGTCAAGAAAAAAAACATCTCAAGCCAAGGTGATGAATCTTTACATAGTAAAAATAATTTTTCACAAACTAGTTCAATTTTCAACCCATTAGTCTATTTCTTAACCCGGAATTATGAATTGTCAACAAAAAGTGAATTTTTAACCAAAACATTGTATTTTTTACCCCTAATAATGAATTTTTCATAAATTAGTTACATTTCCATCCAAAGAAATGCATTTTCACTAAAATGACCACAAATAAAGTTTTTGAACCAATAAAAAAAGATTTTAATTTTAATTTAAAAGCAGTTGCATTTTAACCAAATTGCTGATTTTTAAACAAAAAATAATTTTCAGTAAACAGCGTATTTTTAAGGCCAAAAAGTAGAATTTTCCACAAATTTAAAAACTATAAAATTTCAAACAAAAATGGAATAGTTAATCTTGTAGTTAAAAAACGAATTTTTAAAGCAAAAAAAACTAACTTTGAACAAAATATTTAAATTTTCAATCAAAAAGATGGAATTTTAACTAATCAAATACATTTTTTACAAATTAGTTAAACTTTCAACCAATTAGTTTATTTCTCAACACGATCATATGAATTTAAAAAAAGATAATTTTCAAGCAAATAATCCAATTTTAAACCAAAAAATATTTTAATAAAAATTTTTATTTTTCACCAAATAGTTGAATTTTCAAATTAAAAAAATGAATATTCAATAAAATAGGTACATTTTTAACCAGCGAAATTAATTTTTAACTATAATGATGAATCTTCACCAACAAAAGAAAAAATTAATTTTGAACAAAGTAGTTCATATTTTATCCAAATAGTAGAATTTATAACCAAAAAAGATAAATTCGTAGCAAAAAATATAATATTTGATATTTTAACTAAAAAAGTTAATTTATAACCAAAACATGAATTAAAAAAAAGAAGTAGAATTTTCTACCGAAAGGACGAATTTTCCAGAAAACAGATGACCTTTGAATTAAATATTGAGTGAAAGAAATTTTCAACAAAATAGTTCTTTTTTATACAAAACATGTTTTTCATTCAAGAAACCAATTTTTACATTTTTAAGCCAAAATGATCAATATTCTACTAAACAGGTCGACTTTTTAACTCCAAATTATGAGTTTTGAACAAAAAAGTTAATTTTCAACCAAATAATCAAATTGTTTACTCATTACTAGAAAATTTTAAACTTTCAAATTAACAAATTTCTAAGTTATCAATTTCAAATGTATTTCTTTAAATATAAGCAATTTTGTAATAAACAATTTTCAAAAACTACAAAAATTCAGCTTTAAACATTTCGTTAAATTTAAGAATAGTTTTTCGTAGATGTTAAATTTTTTTTTAAATATGCATTCTATATAATATTTTATTAACGTAAAGATTTATTAAAATTTCAAGAAACCCTTTTCTTTTTCTTTCTCTTTATTAAAGAAAACTAAGTTTTTTTTAAGACCAAATTAAAACCAAAAAAAAGTTTTTTTAATTTAAGCTTTTAATTAAATTGACGAATGTTTGCCAAAAAAAAGCTTTCGACCGAATTATTTAAATTTTAAGCAAAAATTTAAATTTTCCTCCATAAACATTTTCGATAAAAAAAGCAACAATTGAATTCATAAAAACGAGCAATCTTCATCCAAACAATTTTTCACCAAAAAATACTATTTTCAAACTAAATTATCAAAAATTAAAAATTTAAACAATTATTTATTTTTAATTCTTTTAACTCTCAGAATTTAATTTGAAAATGGTCATAAATGTTTATTGTTTTCTTTTCGTAAATTATTTGACTCATTTACAAATGTTCAGAACTCTTAATATTTAAAAATCTTAAATTATTGATTTCTAAATAATTTATATATTTAAAAATGGAAAATAAAAATCTAGGGACGTGAACACGTGCATCGCCTTTTGAAGAGAAATTTCCAAAACTTCAAGGGATATTAAGGTTGTAGAAAAATTTCAAAAAATCTTAAAGATCATAGACTCTTCTGAAAGATTCCAAAAAATTTTAAATCATGTACAACTACAATTTATTATAAGAAAACTGGTTTTTGAAATGTATACATAAATGTTAATTAACATGATGTTAATATTTTTTGTCCACATAGTCTAAAATCAATATTTTTAAATACTGATTATTAATTTTAAAGCTGTGAAAAAAGTCTCTAGCTCTGCTGGGATCGGAACCCAGGTATTTCATATTTCCGGTTTTGATGATCCACCCACTAAGTCACTAAGGACCCCAGCGGAACTAGTGAAATTTTTTTCATAACTTATAAAATTAAGAATCGTTATTCAAACAAGATTAATTTCAGACCATGTAGACAAAAATTATTAACATCATATTATTTAAAAGATTTCACTGATCAATAAAACATAACAACAATTAATATAAATGTTTAATCCTTCTCCTATTTTCGCCCTTTTTCGTACAAAAATTATCATAGTTTTCTTTTTTTTAAATAAAAATTAAAAATTAAGAAAGGAACTTTGACGAAAGGAATTGAAAATTGGAATGCTCGAGCTGATTGGAAAAGTGCAATGTCCAAGAAGACAAGAGGTTCCACGTAAAACGAGTAGGGATATCGCATACTTGGCTTGATAAATATGACTAACATAAAATATTAACCCTGACCATGTGTAAAATCTGAAACATGCTGACTCGAGAAAGTAACTCTATTATTTAATATTTATAAATTTTTTATTTAAAAATTTATTATTTCCTATTGAAGATATAATCAAGACCTTTTAACTAAAAGTTGGCTGTTGGCCAAGCAAAACCTGGATATCAGGGAAAAGTAAGGGATTTTAAAAAATTCCTTAACAAGTCAAGGAACTTTTATCATAGGCAATATTAATAACTTTTAAGGATTGTAAATTTTTATTTTTGCAATTGTTATGAACTTTTTAGTCAGAAAAATGTTCGGGAATTTAAAAAATTAAGTTTTCCGAGCACCCTGTTGTAATATTCTTGTTAGTAATGTATTTTACATTTTAACTGTAGTTATTTTGTTTGGTTGAAAATTGAACTATTTTGACATAAAATTTACTTTGTGTTGAAAACTTATATTTTGGTCTTCAAAATTCAACTAAAATTGATCGTGGTTGAAATATCAAATATTTTTTTGAAAATTCACCTTTTTGGTTTAAAAATCTATCTTTTTGTATAAAAATTGTATTACTTCTTTGAAAATTTAATTATCATCTTGAAAATTCTATATTTTGGTACCACAATTCTTTCGGCTTGATTATTCAACTCTTTAGATGAAAATTCATCTTTCTGCATTAAAAATTTAATATTTCGGAAGAATATTCACTTATTTATTTCATAATTCATTTTTTTGTCGTTAAAATTTGATATTTTCTGCTTGAAAATTCAACTTTGTTGTAGAAAATTCAACTTTTTGGCTTCAAAAGTTAAACAATTTGTTTGATTTTTTCTCCCTTGATTCAATAATCTTTCTTGGTTGAAAATTCGTACTTTTGGTTTTTAAAATTCCACTTTTTTGGTGAAAATTTATCTTTTTTTGGCTGAAATATCAACTATTATATTTTATGTGAAGAATTCACTGTTTTGTTTAAAAAATAATTTATTAGATGAAAGTTGAACACCTTTATTAAAAATTTCTTTTGTTTCAGTTTGAAGATTAATGATTTTATTAAAAAATTCACCTTTTGGTTGAAAATTGAATTATTTTGTGGAAAATTTAACCATTTTGTTAGAAATTCGTCTTTCTGCAAATTGTTTTGAAGAAAATTTGTCTTTTCTTGGTTAAAAATGATTTTTTAAATGAAAATTTATCTTTTCCATTTTGGATGAAAAATCTATACTTTCAGTTAAAAATTGCACTTTTTATATTAAAATTTATGTATTTGATGAAAATCCATCTTTTTTGGTAAAAAAGTATTCTTCTTGGTTAAAAAATCGTCTTTTTGACTTAAAAATTTTACTATTTGATTGAAAATGCAACGTTTTTTGGTCTAAATTCATTCTTTTTTATTAAAAATTCAATCAGTTGGATAAAAACTCATTAATTTTGTTGTAAAATATATTATTTTAATATCAGCATTTCGGCTTTAAAATAAAACAATATTTATAAAAATTAAACTGGTTTTGGTTAAACTGGAATCTTTTTTCTTTGCAGCTTGAAAATTCGAGTGTTTTGTAAAAAAATTCGTCATTTGAGTGCAAAATTGATTTTTTTTTAGTTAAAAGTTACACACTATTTTGATAAAAATTTAGATTTACAAATTTATCATTTTTGTTCAAAAATCATCTCTTTGGTTCCTAATTTGACTATTTTGTTGAAAATTCTTTTCTTTTATTAACTTTTATACTAAAGATTGGAATTTTTCTTTTTTGGTTGAATATTTATCTTTTGTATTTGAAAGTTCAACTAATTGTTTCAAAATTCAAGTATTTTATTTTAAATTGTTTAGTGAAATCTTTACTGGTTATCTATTATTACTTTTTTTTAAATTTCATTTTTGCAGAACGAAAATTTAAGTATTTTGCTAAAAATTGAATTTGTTTATTGGAATTTCAATTTTTTGTTGAAAATTCCACTTTTTGGTTAATAATTTAACTTCTCCTGCTTTGTTTCGTTTAAAATATCAACGGTTACGATTTTCGTTATGAAACTATCTTTTGGTTGTAAATTCATTTTGTCGGGTTGATAATTCAACGATTTATTGAAGATTCATACATTTTATTGAAAATTTGCCATCTTTTATTAGAAATTTCATCTTTTTTGTTTGAAATATTAACTATTACATTTTTTGTTCAAAATTCATATTTGTAAGATAAAGGTTAAACTATTTTGTTGAAATTTTTTTTAATTCAACTTTTGTATTGAACATTCGTCTTTTTTTGTAGAAAACTAATTTTTTTGGTTTAAAATTCATTGTTAGGTTTAAAACTCAACTCTTTGGTTGACTGTTGAACCATTTTCTTGAAATTTTTATTTTTTTTTATATATCAAGATTTACGATTTTTTTAGGTGTTCGTCTTTTTTTTAAACAATTAGACTATTTCAGTTCAAAATATTCTATGTTCAAATTTTTACGAGATTAAATTCTGTGTTTTGAATAATAGTAGTCAGAGAAAATAAAAAATTGGTTTTGGAAAAGTCTAGAAAATTTCAACCAATCAGTTTAACTTTCATGCCAAAAAGGCGAATTTTCTACAAAACAGTTGAATTTTCAACCCGAAATTATGAGTTTTAAACAAAAAACTTGATTTTCAATCAAATATTTGAATTTTCAATTAAGCAGTTAAATCCCTAATCTATACAGATTGATTAATTAATTATATATTATTATACATTTCATTATGTATTTATATTATATAGTTTTCAATCAAAAAATAAATTAAAGTTATATTTTAACTACCCAGCGCTTCTAAAACATACTTTAATAATAATAATAATTATTATCATTATTATATAGAAAACCAATTTTTGGTTGACTCACGTGAATTAATTGGTTGTTTTAACCAAATTTGCCAACAGACGGAACATTTGGTTGGTCTAACTAAAAAATTTTGTTGGGCCACTCAACTATTTTTTGACTCAGCCAAAATTAGTTTGTTTCAACCAAACTTTCATTCAAACCCTACAAACAATTTTTTTTGTTTAACAAAAATTTTTTATGAGTGCACAACGTATAAAAGTTGTTGAGTACAATTTTATTGAGTATATGAAGCAGTTAAATGTATGTAACGAGATATCATTGTTTTGTCTTATAATCTAGTTCAATCGCAAGAAAATGTAGCGTGCCAATAGTAAGAAAGAATATAAAAAAAATGAAAAAATTAAAACCTAATGTTGTGCGATGATTTTGTTACGACCGTGAACGCACGTATGCGCGTCCTTAGATCCGTTCATTCAACTGCAAGATTCAAACTTAGTCATTCGCTATACAATAAAAGATTATGTGCTGATACAATTTTATTTATTCACGACGTCGAGGTGTTTATAGAAATCGAGAAAAGTACGCATTTTCTCGACTTTATCTTCTCTCTGCAGTTAAATCAATAGCATTTCACTGAGAACCAGTAGCATACTTTTTTTCTTTTCCTTTTTTAATTTGTTAATTATTTTTTTCTAATTTTTAGATTCTCATCAAGAGAAGATATTATATTTGTGTAAAATTTGAACCGCTACGTTTTTGTCAAATGCCCACGTTTTGAGACCCCCTGAATTCGAAAAACAGGTTTTTACGAATGTGTCTTGTTGTCTCTCTGTGAGTGCGTCTGTGTGTATTTCTGTGTCTGTAGATAATTAGTTTGTCAGCACGATAACTTTCGAAAGAATTGACAGATTGGATTGGCCTTTGGTATACTTTTTTGTGTCCTAAAATAAAGGTCAAGTTCGTTAGTCAGCCATTTTGGGTGAAAATTCAAAAAGTGAGCGTATTTTGAAAATTTTTGTGACCACCTTTTTTCAAAATTCAAAAATTTTCGGATGGATATTTATAGTATTCAATCAGACCATTAACTTATCCTAATGACTTTGGTTATAAAATAAAAAATTATTAATTATTAATAATTACTTGTTTGGTTCAGAATAGCATACAGCCTACAAATCTTCACCGATTTCGACAAAAAAAAATTGCAAAAAAAGCTAATAAGATTTAAAAGAGAGTTGTCCAGGCTGATTTTTAAATAAAGTTAAAGATATTGAAATATTAGACAATATACAAAAACAATTTTTTATTAACAAATTATTTGAAAAAAAATTTTTTGAACGATTTTCCACATATACACGTTTTTTCAAGTTATGTTGCAAGAAATTGGAATCGAAACAATATTATATGAAAAAATTTCTCTTCTGATTATGATTGTTCATATTATAAACGAATTTAATTACAAATGCAGTAATCAGATATTTTTCGACAGAAATATTCGTTTTTTTCTAGGTTAATTTTTTTCAATTTGGAAGTTCATGATAATTTTTAGCAAAATTCATGATTTGTTGACTAATCTTATAATTTTTTAAACAAATGTAATAAACAACTGTATTATTCGGGCGTTTGTCGACGAAAAATTTGGTTTTTTAAATGTCAATTTTTTCAGTTGGGAACTTTATGAGACGATTTCAGAAAAATTCATAGTTTTTTAATAAAATTTATAAGTTTTTTAAAACAAATTTAATACACAAATGCATTATTGGGACATCTGTCGACGGAAAAATTCTTTTTTGTTTCGATATCAGACTTGTAATTGAGATCTTCATAATAAGTTCGACAGCCTTCATGATGAGATGACAAATTTTATGATTTCTAAAAACAAATTTAATAAACAAATTCATTATTCGGGCATCATTGGACGGACAAATTCGTTCTTTTTCGAAGTCACTTCATGATGATTTCAGAGAAATTCATAATTGGTTGATCAATTTTATATATTTTTTAAAACAAATTTAATGAACAAATGCATTATTCGAGCATCTGCCGATGGAAAATTAATTTTTTTCGATATCATAATTATAACTTTTGACATAGAAAAAAACCAATTTTTCTTTCGACAAATGCCCGATTAATTTATTTGTTCATCAAATTTGTTTAAAGAAATAATAAAATTTATCAACTTATTATGAATGTTGCTGAAATTCCCATCAAGTTCCCATATGAAAAGACTGGCATTAAAAAACCCGAATTTTTCTTCCAACAAATGCCCGAATAATGCATTTGTTTATTACATTTGTTTAAAAGATCATAAGATTAATAAGCGAATTATGAATTTTGTGGCAAATATCATAAAGTCTCGAATTAAAATAAATGTACCTCGAAAAAAACGATTTTTTTTTTCGAAAAATGCCTGATTACTGCATTTGTTCATAAAATTTGTTTATAACATAAATAATTATAATCTTGAAATTTTTCTTCTAATATAATATAATTTCCATTCAAATTTCTTGCAATACAAGTAGAAAAAACGTATGATTATGGAAAATCATAGAAAACATTTTTTCAACAAATAATTTTTTTATACAAAATTTTTTTGTTCAATTTATAATATTAGAACATCTTGAGCCAATATTAGTTTATGAAACTTAGGGGATTTTAACACTTTTCCTGTTATTGACGAGCACTGTGAACGTCAAATAGATAAAATGGCCATTTTTTTGTCTTATTTGTTTATTTATAAAAAATTGAAAACCTAATTGAAAAATCAGGTTCGAAAACTCTCTTAGTCTTCGATTGATAAAATCATTTTCGACATGGTTGAGCAAAAATAAAACTTCTTCGCATCTTGCACTGTTTTCGTATGAGAAACCGTTTGCAACGTACAGCGTCATAAACAAATAAATTTTGCACAAAATTGCCATATTTGCACAGTGTTACCTCAGAATTAGAATTCAGAAAAATTTTAAACTTGTACGCTGTCTATATCAAGGATGGATCTCTTAAAAGAAAAAAAATCTTCCGATCAATAAAAACTTCTCTCCTTAAATTGTTATTAGAAAGTTGATATTTTTAAGAGGAAACCGTTCAGACTCTTCATTTATTAACAAACAATCATCCAGATCAACCAGTGTCATAATATTGCTTTTAATTGTTGCGAAAGCTTTATCCAGCATTATTAAAATAATTTCTTGATAATAATTTCTTTCATTAATTTGCTTATAACAATTGATATAAATAATGACACTCAATTACCAGAATTGACTTCTATTTTTTTTTTAAATCCTTAACACATGATTCAAGTTTTCATTCTCTGGATATTCCCTCGTATGAAGAGCCATTATTTATTTATGGCCTTATAAACAATGTATTTTTTATAGACATACACTTCCCTAAAAGTCACAATTTTCAAGTTATTAGCGATTACCTGCTTTATATCCTTAATTTTACCATAAAGAATGTCATTATCTTGGGTAGCATTTTTTATATCTAACCCTTATTGTTTATAACTATTGTTATTAACAAAAACGCTCAATTAAGAAAATCAATTTTTTATTAATTTTTTTATTAATCCATGGCGCACAAGAAACTGCTCACTCTCCCAAGATAATTACATCCTTTATGGTAAAATTAAGAATATAAAAGGTAATCGCTAATAACTTGAAAATTGTGGCTTTTAGGGGGAATTGTTTCAAAAAAATACATTGTTTATAAGGCCATAAATAAATAATGGCTCGCCGTACGATAAAATGTCAAGAAAGTGAAAAGTTTAATCATGTGTCAAAGATTAATAAAAATATATATAAGTCAATTCGGGTAATTGAGGGTAATTATTTATATCAATTATTATAAACAATTCAGCAAACGAAATTATAAACATTAAATTATGCTGATAATGCTAGATAAAGCTTTCGCAACAAATCTAAAGTGATATTATGACACTGGTTGATCTGGATGATTGTCTAGAAATCATTTGTTTATAACGCGGTACATTGCAAGCGGTTTCTCGTACGAAAAAAGTGCACGATGAAAAAAGTTTTATTTTTGCTTAGTCATCTTAAAAATCATTTTATCAATTTTTTGTCAATAAATAATGAAATTGTTTTAAAAAATGGTTTAAACAAGAATTGACTGATACCTCGAAAACCTACCTAAGACATTCGTAATTAGGCGCCTGTTTTGACCTTTTAAAAAAGAGTAATCTTGGGGACCTATTAGTGCATACAGAAGTGTTAGTAATCAAAGGATTATATTTATTTGTCTCTAACGAGCAAAAAGTCAGGTAGTTTGAAAATTCTACTTTTTAATTGTTATTTTTTTCGTTTATTTATTTGTCTCTGGAATCTTTCTCGTTTGTTGATTATTGTACTACTAGAATCTTTTTCAGTCGTTAATTATTTACTACTAAGGAGCCGAAGAGAATAGTTTATATATCAACTTTTTAATTTTGAATTATCTTTTTCATTTGTTATTTATTTTTCTCTAATAAGCCGAATCGTTAGATAGTTTGAAAGTCTACTTTTTAATTGTGAATCTTTTTCATTTGTTGTTTATTTATCTTTAGAATCTGTTGTATTTGTTGTTTATTTGTTTCTAGAATCTTTTTTATTTGTTATTTATTTGTCTCTAATGAGACAATGAGTGCAGTTTAAAAGTATACTTTTTATTGTGAATCTTTTCATTTGTTATTTATTTTCTCTAATGAGCCGAAGAGTGTAGTTTGGAAGTCCACTTTTAAATTGTCAATCGTTATCATGCGTTACTTATTTGCCTCTAATGATCCAAAGGTAGTTTGGAAGTCTACTTTTAAATTGTAAATTTATTCAGTTTTTATTTACTTAGTTTTAAAATCTTTTTCATTTATTATTTATTTGTCTATAATGAATCTAAAAGTGAGGTAGTTTGCAAGTCTATTTTTTAATCGAGAACTATCTTTTTCATTTGTTGTTTATTTGTTTCTATAATCTTTTTCATATATTATTAATTTGTCTCTAATGAGCAGAGGAATGCATTTTGGAAGTCTACTTTCTAATTGTTGACTTTTTATAATTAATAATTTATTTTTTTGTAAATCCTTTTCATTTGTAATTTATTTGTCTCCTATAAGACAAAAAGTGAGGTAGTTCAGAAGTCTACTTTTTAATTGTGAATTATCTTTTTTCTTTGTTATTTATTTGTTTCTAATGAACCAAAGATTACAGTTTGAAAGTCTACTTTTTAATTGTGAATCTTTTTCATTTGTTATTCATTCATCTCTAGAATATTTTACATTTGTTGTTTATTTGTATCTGATATCTTTTTATTTATTTGTTTCTATGGAGCCGAAAAGTACAGTTTGAAATTCTTCTTTTAATTGTGAATCTTTATCATTAGTTATTTATTTATCTCTAATCAGCCAAAAAGTGTAGTTTGGAAGTCTACTTTTTAATTGTAAATATATTCATTTGTTATTTATTTTGTTTTAAAATATTTCTCATTTGTTGTTTATTTATCTCTAATGAATCGAAAAGTCAGGTAGTTTGGAAATATATTTTTTAATTGTGAACTAACTTTTTTATTTGTTATTTATTTGTTTCTATTATCCTTTTCATTTGTTATTTATTTATCTCTGATGGGCCAAAGGTAGTTTGGGAGTCTGCTTTTTATTGTGAATCTTGATCCTTTGTTATTTATTTATCTCTGATAGGCTAAAGGTAGTTTGGAAGTCTACTTCTTAATTGTGAATCTTTTTCATTTGTTATTTATTTATCTTTAGAATATTTTTCATTTGTTGTTTATTTGTCTCCAGAACCTTTTTCCATTGTTTATTTATTTGTCTCCAAAACCTTTTTTATTTGTTATTAATTTGTCTCCAATGAGCCAAGGAGTGCATTTTGGAAGTCTACTTTCTAATGGTGACTCTTTATAATTTCTTATTAACTATTTGTCTGTAGTTTTGAAGTATTCTTTTTAATCGTGGATTTTTTTAATTTGTTATTTACTTGTCTCTAATGTGCCGAAAAATACAGTTTGAAAGTCTACTTTTTATTGTGAATCTTCATCATTTGTTATTTATTTGTCTCTGATAGGCCAAAGGTAGTTTGGGAGTCTACTTTTTAATTGTAAATTTTTTTCATTTGTTATTTATTTATCTTTAGAATATTTTTCATTTGTTGTTTATTTGTCTCTGGAAGCTTTTTTATTTGTTATTAATTTGTCTCCAATGAGTCAAGGAATGCATTTTGGAAGTCTACTTTTTAATGGTGACTCTACTTTTGAGTCTACTTTTTATTGTGAATCTTTATCATTTGTTATTTATTTATCTCTAAGGAGCCAAAGGTAGTTTGGAAGTCTACTTTTTAATTGTGAATCTCTTTCATTTGTTATTTATTTATCTTTAGAATATTTTTCATTTGTTGTTTATTTGTCTCTAGAACCTTTTTTATTTGTTATTAATTTGTCTGCAATGAGTCAAGGAGTGAATTTTGGAAGTCTACTTTCTAATTGTGACTCTTTATCATTTCTTATTAACTATTTGTCTGGTTTTGAAGTCTTCTTTTTAATTGTAATTTTTTTTTTATTTGTTATTTATTTGTTTCTAATGTGCCGAAGAGTACAGTTCGAGAGTCTACTTTTTATTGTGAATCTTTATTATTAGTTATTTACTTTTCTCTAATTAGCCGAAAAGTTTAGTTTGGAAGCCTATTTTTTAATCGTGAACCTTTTTTGTTCGCTATTTATTTATCTCTAATAAATCGAAAAATGAGGTAGTTTGGAAGTCTACTTTTTAATTGTGAATTTTCTCATAAGTTATTTATTTATCTCTAATAAATCAAAAAGTGAGGTAGTTTGGAAGTCTATTTCTCAAATGCAAACTATCTTTTTCAGTTTTTATTTATTTGTTACTAGAATCTTTTTCAGTAGTTATTTATTTTTCTATAATGAATCGAAAAGTGAAGTAGTTTGGAAGACTTTTCTCTAATTGTGAACTATACTTTTCTTTCGTTGTTTTTTTGTTTCTATAATCTTTTTTATTTGTTATTAATTTGTCCCTAAAGCGCCGAGGAGTGCATTTTGCAAGTCCACTTTCTAATTGCGACTCTTTGTAATTTCTTATTTATTTGTCTGTAGATCTTTTTTATTTGTAATTTATTTGTTTAAAAATAAAAAATATCTTACCTAATTTCTATAGTGCACCAATGAGTACCTTTGTAATATTTTATCCATCAGAAATTTTCTGCTGAATTTGTCTAATTTATCACTTTTTTCATTTTATTTTCAGATTACTTTTTATATCTTGCTTTTGTATTCATTTATAAAATTAATTTATCATTATTCTTGATAAGATTAATTATGCTTTGGATTTTTGCTTAGGTCTATAAAAATTGTATCGAAATTTGCATAAAATTATTCATGAGAAAGTGGATTTAATTTCGATATTCAATAAAAAAACTTTTAGTTGTTTGAATTTTCCACAGAAAACGAAATTTCAACCAAAAAAACGAAAAATTTAGATTATTAGTTTAAAAAATTAGTATTTGACAACGAACAGAAACGTGTTTTTGACCAAAGAGATAAACTAAAAACTAAAATAATTGACTTTCAACTCCAATTATCGAATTGTCGGTTAAAAGAATAATTTTTAAAAAAATATTAGTTTACCAAACAGTTGAATTTTTAATGCAAAAATATGAAATTTTCATCAAAAGAGATATAAACTTTTAAGCTGAAAACATGAATTTCCAACTAAAAAGGAATGATTTTTTAACAACATTTTTTAATTTGCAACCAAATAATAAAATATTTCTAAAAATAAAATAATTGTCACAGAAAGGAATTAAAAAAAAATTATGTAAAATAAATTGATAACAAGAATATTATATCAGAGCGGCCGTAAAGTTCATTTAAAAAATGTCCTAACTTTTCTCTCAAATATTTTTCATTTTCCCTGTCCATTAATATTCAAAACCCAGGATTTTAAACTTGGAAATGTTTTTACATAGAATCTTCTATAAAAGGAAAAAAGAATTTCCATTAAAAAATTAAAAATTTTGAATTTATTATCCTTAACATTTATTTAAAGTCCCTTTTATAAAAATTCTCTACCTTTTGCAATATTTTTGTCAAAATCCCTAAATTTTCGAGACCAATAAATATTTCAACCATAGAATGTAGTAATTCTATGGATAACAAAATATTTGGTATATTCGACTAAATTTTTTATTGTTTTAACCAAATATTTTGGTGAATGAAGTATTTAGTTTATACAATAAAATATATGAGTATTAAACAAATTATTTAAATTTTCACCTAAAAATTATCAATTTTCAACCAAACAATTAAATTTTTATATGAAAAAAATATATCGATTTTCAGTAAAAAATGGAATAGTAAATTATTGTTTCAAACATTATTTTAACGAAAGAGAAACTAATTTTTAATACATCAATTAAGTTTTAAACCAAATAGATGAATTTTCAACTAAAATAAAAAATTTTCAAACAAATAATTATATTTTTATTGAAAAATATAGATTTTTAACCAAGAATATTCATTTTCCCCTGAAAAAGACAATTTTTCAAAAAATACATGAATTTTGAACAAAATAACGAATTTAACAAAAATGAATTGTTTAAGGCCAAATGAATTTTTAATAAAGCAGTTACACCCAGAAGATTAATTTCCTACAAAAAAGACAACATTTAAACAGACCATATAAATTTAAAATAAGATAATTAAATTTTTAATTAAAAAGACAAATAAAAAATGGAATAGTTCAATTTTCAGTTGAAAAATTAATTTTTAAAAACAACAAAATTAATACACTTTAAAAAAAATAGTTCAGCCAGAACCTTAATTATTAACAAGAAAACAAAATTTCAGCAAAAGACATGAGTATTCAGCAAAGTATTTGAAATTTTTGTTAAAAGATAATTTTTCAACTAAAAATTCAAGGAAAAACATAAATTTTCAACGAAGAAGATTATCTTCTACCAAAAAAGACGAATTTACAACAAAATACATGAGTTTTCAGCTAAAAAGAAGAATTATTAAATGAAATTATGCATTTTGCAACCACAAAATGGATTTTAAATAAAGTAGTTCAACAAATTAGTTGAAATCTGAACTAAAAAGATTAATTTTCTACAAAAAAACTGAATTTTTTAGCAAAATACATAAATTTTAAAATGAAGGAGTTCAATTTTCAACTGAAAACAAATTTTCATACATTTTAATTAAAAAAAAAACATACATTTTTAAGCAAAAGGATAAATTTACAAATAAAATTATTCAGTTTGAATTCATGAAATGAATTTTCAAATAAGCAGTTCAATCAATAGTAGAACTTTCGACCTAGAAGATTAATTTTTTACAAAAAAAGACGAATTTTCGACAAATTAAATGAATTTCGCGCAAAATAATTTTATTTTCAACTAAAAAAGACAAATTTACAATGAAAAATAGAATAGTTAAATTTTCAGTTAAGAAAAATGAATTTTTAACAACAAAATATTTGAGTTTCGAAAAAAAATTGTATATCAAGAACCTAAGTTTTATATCAAGAAAACAAAATTTCAACAAAATGCATGCGTTTTCAATAAAGTATTTGAATTTTTAATTAAAAAACATCATTTTCAACCGAGCAGCAGAGTTTTCAATTAAAAAGTTAAATTTTTAACCAAACAATGAATATTTAAACAAATACTTTAATTTAAAAAAAAATTATAAATTTTCAACCAAAAAGCTGAATTTTCAAATGAAATTATCCATTTTGTAGCCACAAATTGAATTTCCAAACAAGTAGTTCAACCAATTATTTAAACTTTTAACCAAGAAGATTAATTTTCTACCAAAAGAAAAATTTTTAACAAACAAAATAATACATTTTATAAGAAATATTTACATTTTCACTTTAAATAGTTGAATTTTCAACTATATAATTGAATTTAAAAAATACTTCAAATGCATTTTTATGTAATCAAAAAAATTTGATTGGTTTAAAAAAATACTTTGTTGAGTCAACCAAAATTTGTTTGATGAACCTGAATTTTTAATTAAACAAAAAAACTTGTTCGGTGCAACCGAATTTTTAAATAAACAAAAAAAAATTGGATTGTGTAATGAAATATTTTGTTGAATCCACCAACAGTTGTTTGATGCAAAAGATTTTTTGAGCAAACAAAAAAATTTGGTTAGTTTAATTAAATATTTTGTTGAATTAACCAAAATTTGTGTGATGCAACCGAATTTTTTAGTAAACGAAAAAGTTTGTTTATTTAATTAAATATTTTCTTGAATCAACCAAAATTTGTTTGATGCAACCGAATTTTTAAATAAACAAAACAAATCGGATGGTGTAATGAAATATTTTGTTGAATCAACCAAAAGTTGTTTGATGCAACCGAATTTTTAAGCAAGCAAAAAATTTTTTAGTTAGTTTAATTAAATATTTTGTTGAATTAACCAATATTTGTTGGATACAACTGAATTTTCAAATAAACAAAAAAAAATTGAATGGTGTAATGAATTATTTTGTTAAATCAACCAAAAGTTGTTTGATGCAACCGAATTTTTAAGCAAGCAAACCAAAAATTTTTGTTAATGTCATTAAATATTTTGTTGAATTAACCAAAAGTTGTTTGACACAACCGAATTTTTGAGCAAGGAAAAAAAATTTGGTTAGTTTAATTAAATATTTTGTTGAATTAAACAAAATTTGTTTGATGTAGCCAAATTTTTAAATAAACAAAAAAATTTTAGACAGTGCAATGAAATATTGTCTTGAATTAACGGAAATTTGTTTGATGTTGCAAAGCAATAATAGGTATATTTAAAAGTTAATAAATTATTTCGTTAATTTTTACTTAAATTTCAATATTATTTTCTAATGGACTACCAGTGAAATGATAAGTTCCCGGTACAAAATCCATGAATGCAATGATAGAATGAGAAATTTGATTGAATGAATTTTTCATGTTGCACTTTGCTCTGAATCTGTATTCTTATCAAATCTAAAATCGTAGGAGGAAAAGATGTAGCAAAGATAGCAAAGTTCAGAGAAAAAGATTTGGGCTTTTACAGAAAACTTACGCAGCCTGCTAAATTTGCGTGAATTCCCGATCAGTCAGAAAATTATCTAATTCACTTCTGGAAAAGCCTTACGTAAATTGTTATACAATTATTCACAGTGGTGTAGTTCTAAACGAATTATATACTTTTATAAGAGTTTTTTTTATTGGAAACGCTACTATTATAATTTCATTCAAAATTCATCTCGTTTGGTTACAAATTCCATTAGTTGATTGAAAATTGAATTATTTTATTGATAATACAACTATATTTTTAAAAAGTCATCTTTTTATTTAAAATTAAACCAAGAATGATTTTTCAAACAATAAAAAAAACTTATCCAAAATGTTAAGTTTTCAAGTCATGAAGATGAATTAAAAAAAAGAAATGAGATTTTGAATAAAATGATGCATCTTGAATAAAAAAAAAATTGTGACGAAATATTTTTCTTTTAAATACATAAGATGAATTTTTCAACAAAAAGAAAATATTTAAACTGAAGAATATAAATTTTCGATAAAAAATGTGATGGTTCAATTTCAAATTAGAAAAATTAGTTTTCAAGTGAGTAAATTTCATCTAAAAAGATTAATTTTCTAACGAAAAAGAATACGTTTTAATAAAACACAATAATTTTTAACAAGAACAAAATTTTTTTAACCAGATATTTTCATTTTTCATGGAATTTCAATTAAATAGGTGAATTTGTCACCAAGAAGATTAATATTCTAGCATAAAAGACAAAATTTCAAAAAAATATTGAAATTTTCAAACCAATAGTTGAATTTTCAACGGAAAAAGATGAATGTTTGACAAAACATGGAATAGTTAAATTTTAATTGGAAACAATTTTCACCAAAAATTTGAATGTTGAAAAAAAAGAAGATTTTTCAACTAAAATGATAAATCTTTAGCCAAAACTAAATGTTTAAAAAAGCAATTCCATTTTCAACCATGTATTTTGTTGAAAATTTTTCTTTCTTGGTAGAAATTTAATCTTCTTGGTTAAAAATTGATCCTTTTTGATTCAAAACCCCATTTTTTATTGCGAATTCATAATGACAGATACTTGCTTGCAAGTAAACTTTTATTTAAAAATCCACAGTTTTGTAGTATTTTGGTTTTAAAAAATCCTCTTTTTTAATAGAATATTGATTTTCTAGATCAAAAAAATTTTTTTTTTTTAGAAAATTTAATAGCTTTGTTGACAATCTATTGGTTTTGTTTAAAAATATTATTTTTATATGTAAATTTAAGTTTTGGTTAAGTCTTTATTCGGTACATTGAATAAGTCGGAAATTTGTCTTTTTTTATAGAGCATTAATCTTATTGGTCGAAAGTTCATATTTTTTTGGCTGAAAACTTTAGAATTTGAAAAAAAAATTTTTGTTTAAAGATATTTTTTTTTATTAAAGTTTTTATCTAAGAATTTTAGCTATTTTATTTTTGATTTAAACTTTACCCTGGATATTGTATAAGTTAAAAAATGAACTATTTGGTAAAAGATTCACATATTTTGTTAAAAACTCATCCTTTAGGTAGGAAATAATTTTTTTTGTTTAAAGGTAAAATTTTTAGTTGAGAAATCAACTATCTTGTTAAAAATTCATCTTTCTCAAATGAAAATGAGCTTTTTTGTTAAAAAGTAATTATTTTCGATTTAAAAGTCCACTGTTTTTAAAAAACATTCGACTTTTTAGCTTAAAAACTTCTGTTAAATCTCTTTTATTAAAACTCTTTCTTTAAAACTCTTTTGTTAAAAATTCTTCTTTCATGGTTGAAAAGTCATTTTTGTTGGCTTCAAATGATCTTTTTTGATGAAAATTCTATACTGTCTTCTAATAAATTTTTTCTTTTTGTATTGTAAATTCAAGTATTTGATGGAATTAAAATTTTTTTTAAATTCGACCGTTTGATTGAAAATTCATCTTTTTATGCTAAAAATTCAAGTGCTTAGTTAAAAATTAAACTATTTTTTTTAAATCTAATTATTTTTTGAAAATTTAAGTCATCATTGTTGGTAAAAAATTCAACTGTTTTTGAAAATGTATACGTTTGATTTGAAAATTCATCTTTTATGCGACAAAATCATCTTTTCTTGAATGAAAATTCATCTTTCTTAGTTGAAAAGTACGTTTTTGGTTACAAATATTTATCTGCTCTTGAAAAAATTCATCTTTTTGGCTTTGAAATTTAAATATTTCGTTAAATCTTTAAATAATTCTTGAAAAACTCGTCTCTTTTCCTGGAAATTTCATCTATTTGGTTGTTAATGCACCTCTTTGGTTGAAATTAAAAAAAAATTTCTTTTTGTGTTGAAAATTCATCTTTGTGGGCGGAAATCTTTTTTTTTTTTTGAAGATTGAATTTTAAATTCAAAAAATTTTAAAACAGAAGCCTTCAAAATTCAAAATCTTCAAAGTGAAATTTGTGAATTGGGACCATTTCAATTAGAAGAATTTGATATTATTGTCTCATTTCTAATTATAAGATGCAGAATTGTATAGTTTGATTTTCAGTTTAAGAATCTCGAAATTCCAAAATTCCAGATTAAAGTTTCGAAAGAGGACAATTTCAAAAAGTAAAAAATTTAATATTTTCGGATTAGAATGTTCAAGGATAGATTATTTAAAATTTAGAAAAAAAGTCCTATTAGTTCTAATTAAAAACATTCAAAATTGAATAATTTATAATTAAAAACTATTAAATATTAATAAACCTAAATTGGAAACGATTAAATTTAACAATCTGAAATTGAAAACTAAATTGAAACTTTCAAAGTCCAAGCTTATGAAATTCTATAAATCTAAATCTTCACTACATCAAAAAAATTATGATTTAACATAAAAATTCATTAGACGTCCAAAATAAAAAAAATACCTATATTTTTTTTGTTGAAAATGGGAAAATTCTCAATCCTAAGCATGTAAAATTAAAATTTTCTGAAAAAAAACTTTTAAAATAAAAAGTCATTTTTAATGGGAGATATTAAAAAACAAACAAACATACCCTCCAGAAATTTTAAGCTTAAACAAATCCGAATTTGATCTAAAACTAAAAAAAATCAGTCGCAAATTATTTTTTATCAAAACTGTTTCGTATTGAAAATTTTTTAAATTTCTATTAATTTATATAAGTTTAATGGTTTAGAATTTTTAATATTTTTAAATTTCATTCACACTTTTACCAATTAAATCATTTGAATTTTAATCTCAAAATGTAAACTTATGATTGAGAAAAATTGAAAATTTATCATTCACCATTAAAATTTAGAATTCTAAAATTGGAACCATTAAATACTAAACAAATTATTTAATTGTTTAATACAAAAATTACTATTTTTTAACTTAGTTTAAATGTCGATTTTTTTTTAACATTTTTTAAATAATACAAAACTTCAATATTTAATTCCTAGTTCTAAAATCTGCTCATTATTAAAGCATGAATTTAAGAACTTATTGTTTCAAATTATCATTGCTTTTAATTTATTCTGGAGAGATTTAATTTAAAATTATTTAATTACAAATTCTTTAAACTTAAAAGTGTGCAAATATTTAAATTTAAGCATAAGATTATTAAATTTCGAATTGAATAAATTCAAATTAGTTGAATTTCTAAAAATATGATTAAAAATGTGAAAATTCTTAATTTTTAAACGAATAAATTTACTCAAAGTAAAAGACATTTTTAAGGTTTTGAGTGCAACAAAGTTTTAATGTAGTAATTCTTTGAAAGTAAATTTTTGTTTATTCTTAAATGAAGTTCGGATTTTTTCAAGTTTCTAGAGTATACTTTTTTTATTCATAAATATTTTTCATTTAAAACCACTTTTTTTTTGGAAATTGTTTTGGAATAATTCTATTTAAAAGGCTTATAATTAACCATTTTTCTATAATAAACGATTAAAATAACGGTGAATTTATTTTTTTGTTTTAGAAAATTTGTCTAACCAAACTTTACGTTAAATCAAATTTTTTTAATTTTACTAAAAATTTAGTTTTCTTTTTTAGAATCTATTACTTTGAAATATTCAACTTAGCTTTCAATTTCAACTCCTCCGCAATGAAACTTTTTAAATTTAAATATTTCAGTTTGAAGGTTTTGAGTTTTGAAACCTTCTGTTAAATTTTTTTTAAATTTAAAGTCATTCAATTTCATATGCTTTTATTTTGAATTTATACAAGTTCAATTCGTTTTTATTTTATTCGAAATATTGTCCTTTTTTTAAAATTTAACTGTCCAAAATATGTAAGATAATTAAGTTTAAATTCAAAATAATTTCAGAAATTTTTCTTAAATTTCAAACGCTTGCAGATCTTAATAATGAAGCTTGAAAAGGGCCAATTTAAGATCGAAACGTTCGCCAATATATTATTATTATTTAAATAAATAGTAATTTATTATTTATATATTAGAACTATGGAAATTCGTTTTTTATTATTTTATTATTTATATTATTTATTATTTTATTTATTAGTAGCAAAACTTTAAAAATATTTTGTGTTTAAAAAATATAATAGAATTTTAATTCGCCTATGAAGTGTTATTGTGACCTTCTGACCTAATTGTTAAATTACAATGTCTGTTCCTATATTTTGACAGTTGAAATTTCCTGAGATTTTAGTTTAAAGCAAATAAATGAGAGACCTTGACAACTTTATTTGTTAGGCGATTTTATATAGTAATATAACCACATAAAAAAAGCTATTAAAGTCGCATAAACCCAAAACACAGGAAACAATTTAAAGCAGCAGACCATTTTCGTGACAAAAGGATTGAAAAAATAATTTATATGTGAAAAACACTATTTTATGTAATTTGATATGGCCTTCGATAGCGGACTGCAAATTCAGGCAGATTCTCACAGTTTTAATTTTTTTCATTTTATTTAGGGGTCATTCAAAAATAAGGTTGCAAGATTACACGGGGGAATCTTGCTGTTATTTATGGATTCACAAAGTAGTTCAACTGTTCATCAAATAGTTGTATTTTTAATTTTAAAAAATATGAATTAAAGAAAATTATTTGAATCAAGAAAAGATTTTTATTTTAAATAAAATACATTTTAATTGAACTAAAAAGAATGGATTTCCAACAAAATAGTTGAATCTTTAACCAAAAGAAAGTTACATTTTTAACGAAATATTTTGATTTTTTAACAAATAGTTAAATTTTTAATTAAATAGTTAATTTTTTAACCGAAAAAGTGACAGTTCTGTAAAAAAAGTTAAATTTTTAAACCAAATACTTAGTTTTTCAACCAAAAGGGTCAGATATTTACATAAAAGTTAAATTTTTAAGTAAATAGTTAAAGTTTGAACCCATTTTTTTCAAACAGTTAAATTCTTAACCAAATAGTTAAATTGAGAACCAAATAACAAAATTTATTTATTTCTGGGAAAATTTAACTATTCGGTTGAAAATTTATTATTTAATTGTTCTATTTCTTGTTGATTTTTTTAAAATTTAACTAATTGGTGAAAATTTTATGTATTTTAGGTGTTCGAACTTTTTCTTTTTTTTGTCCGAAAAATCAATTTTTTTGGTTAAAAATGCAATTGTTTAGTTGAAAATTATTATTTTTTTGTTGAGGATTCCAGTATTTTGTTGGAAATTTGTGTTTTTTGGTTAAATCCAACTGTTTTTCATTTTAAATTTAAATCTTTTTTTAAAACTTATATTGCAAGTTCATTTTCGTGGTTAAAGATCCATAATCTTATTTGAAAATTCGTTTTTTTTTGGTTTTTTGTTCAAAAAAAATTTTTCACTGAAAATTTAACCGGTTGATAAAGATTCATCATTTTATTTAAAAATTGAACTATTCAAATGAAATGGATATGAATTCACTTTTTTGTTTAAAATTTAACTACTTTTGTAAAAAATTAAAGCACTTGGTGAGAAATTACTTTTTTTATTCATTAATTCAACTATTTTTTTGCAAGAACGCCTTTTTTGTTGAAGTCGCCTGTAAGGTAAAATTTTTAGTTGAGAAATCAACTATCTTATTAAAAATTCATCTTTCTTAAATGAAAATGAGCTTTTTTGTTAAAAAGTAATTATTTTCGATTTAAAAGTCCACTGTTTTCTAAAAACATTCGAGTTTTTAGCTTAAAAACTTCTGCTAAAACTCTTTTCTTAAAACTCTTTCTTTAAAACTCTTTTGTTAAAAATTCTTCTTTCATGGTTGAAAAGTCATCTTTGTTGGCTACAAATGATCTTTTTTCATGAAAATTCTATACTGTCTTCTAGAAAATGTTTTTCTTTTTGTCTGTTAGTTATTTTTAGTTAAAAATTCAACTTTTTTTTTTAAATTTAATTATTTTTTGAAAATTTAAGTTTCTTTTTTAAGTCATCATTTTTGGTCAAAAATTCAAATTCATTTATTTAAAATTAAAATATCTTTGGTTGGAAAATCACTAATTAGAATTATGTCAAACTTGTAAAAGAGTCATATTTTTGTTTGTTATTTTTTTTAATCTGAAAAAGCAGCTATTTCATTTTTGATTACAAATTTTTACTTTATAAGTTGAATTTTCACCATTTTTGTTGAAAAATCGACTATTTTTCAAAATTGTAAAAAATATGATTACTCCATTTTTAGTTAAAAATTAATATTTTTTAGTTTAAAAACCCCTTTATTTAGTTATAAATGTTTAGAAACGATGAAAACATAAACTAAAAACTATTCAAATAAATTTGAACTAATATCACATCCTTTATTCAAGCTTTTTAGTTGAAAATTTGTGTAATTTATTCAAAATTATTTTTTTTTTAGTAGAAAATCTGACTTTTTTAGTAGAAAATTAATCTTCTTTGTTGAAAATTCATCTTTTTGGTAGAAAATTTAACTATTTGGTTGAAAATTTAACTATTCGGTTGCAAAATTTAGTTTTTTTAGAACTCTTCTCTTATTAGTTGAAAATTTAATTATGCCATTTGAAAAGTAAACTACTTGTTTAAAAATGTATCTATTAGGTTGACTGTTTACATTCGGTTAACTATTCACATTTCTGGGTAAAAATTTAAGTATTCAGTTGAAAATTTCATTTTTGGGGTGAAAAAATTGAGAGTTCTAAGAAACATATAATTTTGCAACCAAAAAGTTAAAGTTTTAACCAAACAATTACATTTTCAACCAAATACTTAAATTTTCAACCAAAAAGGCGAAATTATTGTAAAACTGTTAAATTTTTGACCAAATAGTTACATTTTAAATCACGTAGTTAAATTTTTAACTAAAAAAATGAAATTCTACAAAACAGTTAAATTTTGCCACCAAATAGTTCTACTTTGAATGAAACAGTTAAATTTTTAACCAGAAAGATGATATTATTACCAAACAATTAAATTTTCAATGAAATATATACATTTTTAACCCAAAAAGTAATATTTCTACAAAACGGTTAATTTTTTAAATGAACAGTTAAAGTTTTAACCAAAAAAGTGAAATTTTTAGGAAACAGTAAAATTTTTATCCAAATAGTTACATTTTTTAAAAAGATTAATTTTCTACCAGAAAAGTCAGATCTTCCACTGAAAGAGAAGAATTTTCAACAAATTACAAAATTTTTTAACTAAATAAATTAAATTTGAAGTTAAAATAACTAATTTTTAACCAAAAATGGAGTAATAACATTTTCTTCTACTATGCCAAATAGATGATTTTTCAACGAAACACATGATTCTTCTACAAAAAAAAGAATATTTAACTTCTAAAGTAAAAATTTGAAATCAAAAATGAAATAGTTGCTTTTTTAGATTAAAAAAAAAAATTATTAAAAAAACAGGATTTTCAAACAAATAGTACAAATTTTTAATAAGTAGTTTAAATCGCAACCAAATAGTTTCATTTTCTAGCTAATTAGTTTAAATTAAAAAAAAATGACTTCGTTACAAGTTAAGAAAAAAACAAAACAGGTGACTTCTCTTAGTTTTTAAATAAAATAATTAATTTTTATCAACTGGTTAAATTTTCAGTCATAAAATTTGTTTTTAACAAAACAAAGAAACGAATTTTCAAATAAAATTATGAATCATCAGCCTAAGTAGTTTAATTAAAAAAAAAAAAATATATGACTTTTTCTCTCTTTTACAAATTCTACGCTAAACTAATTAATTGATTTTCCAACAAGAGATATTTTAATTTTTAATAAAAAAACAGGTAAATTCAACCAAAAAAAGGACGATCTTGCAAAATTAGTTACATTGATAAACAAAAAAAGTAATTTCTTACCAAATGTTTTAATTTTTTACAAAATTAGTTGAATTTTAATGGTGAAAGTTTTTAACCATTCAATTCAAGTAGTTGAATATTAAAATAAAATGATTATTTTTTGCCAAAAACGAATGATTTTTTGTTCAAAGTAGTTCAGCTTTAAACAAATGATTTGACTTTCCAATCGGTTAAATTTTCAGTTAAAAAAATTAGTTTTTAACTTAACAAAAAAGGAAATAATTTTCAAAATAAAATTATAAATGTTTAACCAAGAAAATCAACTTGCAGAAAGTAATTCAACATTCAACAAAGTAGTTGAACTTTCAACCTAAAAAGACGAAATTTCGACCAAAACAACAAAAATAGTTAATACTTAAAGAAAAAAGATTTCAATTTAAAATATAAAAAAACCAAAAAAAGAGGAATTTCCATCAGCTAGAATACATAAAATTTTCACCAAATAGTTGAAGTTTTAATTTAAACAAAAATTTCAACAAGAATTAGAACAGTTAAAAAATAAATTTTCAACCGAATAGTTAAATAATCCCCCAAATAAATGAATTTTTATCTAAAATGATGAATATTCAACTGATAAAATACATTCTTAAAAAATTATAAAAAAATTATTAATAAATACTTAATTTTTCAAAAAAATCCAATTTTTAACGAAAAAATTAATCACTGAAAACTTTAATTTTTGATTGAAAAGAATCGAATTTTTTACAAAATAGTTAAATTTTCGAACAAAAAAAAACGTATGTTTTACAAAACGGTTCAATTTTTCACCCAAAATATAAATTTTAAGAAAAAGTGTTTTAGTTTATACTTCAAGGGAAAAATATTTGAATTTTAAATGAAAAATAGTTTTATTTTACCAAAAAGAAGAATTTACAAAAAATTCATGCATTTGCAACCACCAAAGAAAGTTAATTTTCAACCAAAACAGATCAGTTTTTAAACAGACACTTTCAAACGATTCAAAAATAACTAAAACAATTAAAGATTTTTTTTCAATTTTGTAAGGTTTCACAGAACAGAAAAAAGTTTTTCTAAGGTTCCTAGGAAAAATTAAAATAATTTTTTATTTCGAAAAATCTTTTTTAAGTTAATATTAAAAAACAGTTTAAAGATTTGAATAATTATCAAAGAAGAATCTTAAATATTTTAAAAGCAATTTTTTTAATTTTGTAGAATCAATAAAAAATATCAAGAAAAGTTTGAATAATTTTTAAAGGTAGAAATAGAAATGAATTGTGAACTTTAGAAGATTTTTAAAAACTTACATCTTGGGAAAATTTACAAGAATTTTAGAATTTTTTAAAAATTTTGAATGATTTTTTAACATTTTGAGAAAAATTCTAGTATGTTAAAAATATTTTCAGGTATTTCAAACGTTTTAAATAGATAAGAAATATTTCAAAACTTGAGAAAATTTCCGAGAATTTGTCCAATATTTCTTGATTTCTTCTAAACATAGAAAAATCCTCATTTATGTAACTATTTTAATATTTTTGAAAGTATTGGGACAGTTTCGTAGGAAACGTTGTTTTTGTATAAAAGTCCACTAAAAGATAATTTTTTGCACGAAACAAATTTCACCGAAATATTTTTCATGGTCAGCAAGTTTGAGATCGAAGAGTTGGGATAAAAGATACCGCGAATGCCGGTAATGTATCATCGGGTGTATCATTTCGCAGATATTTTAGATGGTGTGACTAAAGAATTTCGTTTCTTTCCATTTTATAATTTAGAGAAAAATGAGTCAATGCAAAGTCCAAAATTTTATGAATATACTTGAAAAATTCATAAGTTACGTTCTTTTTAAAAACATAATAGAAGTTTTCTAAATGAAAAAAACCTTATTTAAGATGAAGTAATATCCGCAAATAAATAAAACAGTATTTTAAGGTAACAGTGAATCAAAATTTAAATATTCAGGGCCGCCTGAACAATTTACAATTCAAATGCATAATATTACGCAATATACTCGACTGAGTGTTCGCGCACTGCGGCTCTTCCGAGGCGAGAGTCGCGACCCTTTCTCGCCCATTGCGCTGAGAAACTGCGTGGCCTCTCAGGCGTAGGAATTAATTAACAGGGGTTTTGAAACGCGGCTCTGGTGTATTATCAGTTTTTTCAAATTAAAGAAATATAATTTGTATACGATTCTTGAGAAAATTAAAAGATTTTTTAATACTTCAGATGTGCCAAAAAAGAATCCAGAAGATTTTAAAGAAATTTATTTTATTTTATACGATGTTACAAAATATTAGGAGAAATTCGAGTCTTCTTAGAAGATCTTTATGACTAGTCCTGAAAAAATCAAGAAATATTTGATAAGTTTTCGAAAATGTTTTTAAATTTTAGGAAATTTCTAATCTATCTAAAACGTCTTAAATTCCTGCGAATATTTTTAACTGACTCGAATTTTTCTTGAAATACAAAAAAAATCACTTAAAATTTATATAAATTGCCTCATAATAGTCTAAAATTTCCTACCAATTTTGAGGAAATTTGTTTATTCTTCTGAAACCTGTCGAAATACTTTTACATCTTCTTATGTTTATATTTTAAATATTTAAAAATCTACATTCTTAACAATGTTTTTTAGTTTAAAATGTTCTTTGAATCTCTTTAATTCTACTGAAAATTTATTGAATTTACTTGATTTTTTTCGATTTTTTAATCTTACGAAATTGAAACATTTTGCTTTAAAATATTCCACACTCTTTCTGAAATTTTAGGAACTCCTTTGATAATCCTTTTTAATTTTCTTTTAAACTTCATTTTTCAAAATAAAAAACTATGAACTAAAAAAAAATTTCTTCATAATCATGAAACTTTAAAAATTTTTTTTTAAATCTTCACAAGTTTTCATTATTTTCGAATACTTTCAAATCTTCTGAATATCTCTTAAACGTACTCAAATTTTCCTAAAGAAATATATAATTTTTTCTTAGAATTCATTAAAATACAATCTTTTAAAATTGAAATTGAAATTTGAAATGAAAATGAAAATTGAAATGAATTTGAAATTTCTTTAATTTGGAAGATTTAGAATATTAAAAAATCTTGTCTTTTCATCATCAAAAATCATCCTAATTTAAGAATTTTGATTTATAAATCTTAGAAATTAAAGAATCTTAAATTAAATATCATACAGATTGAAGCATTTTTTATTTTGAATCTTCAGAATTAAAAAAAAGTTCACAAAAAACGTTCAAAATCATACCCTTTTAAACTATAAACTTTTACAATAATCGAACCTTTCATTATAAATCTTAGGAGTTAAAAAAAAATTTAATTGCATATCATGGAAATTAAAGAAACAAGTTTAAAATTACATTGTTTTTAACTATAATTATTCCAAAATAATTATTCCTTAATTGTTAATCTTCAAACTGAAAGAATTTCAGATTGAAAATTGATTAAATTTAAGAATTTTCAAAAGTAAATCTTTAAAATGAAAGATTTTTAATTTTAAAATGTAAAATGTAAAATAAAAGTTCAAAATGACATCAATTTAAACAATAAACATTCCAAATTATTCAATCTTAAATTGTAAATCCTTCAAATTTGAAGAATTAAAAATTCCAAAAAGAACTATTAAACATTTCTTTAAACTACAGATATTTCAAATATAAATATTGAAAATGAATTAATTCCTAATTCCATATATTAACCATTAAACGGCCAAAACGCCACTACCGGTACACTGCTTTTCAACGGCCAATAACTAAGACTATTTGACACTGGAAAAAATTGAGACACATATATTTTTATTGCTTGACATCTCCTCTTTCCGACGGTGCCAATGAAATTCCTCAAAAAATTTATTTATTATCCCAAAATGCAGTTTAAACAAAAAAAAAACGTGATTTTTCGTGCCTA
>NC_046662.1:37271829-37335303 GCF_010883055.1 Belonocnema kinseyi | reverse complement strand
AAAAATATATGTGTCTCAATTTTTTCTAGTGTCGAATAGTCTTAGTTATTGGCCGTTGAAAAGCAGTGTACCGGTAGTGGCGTTTTGGCCGTTTAAGGGTTGTGACTGAAAAATCTCGAAAAATAAAATTCCCGAAACTGTAAAATTCCTGAATTAAAAAATTTCCTAATTGAAAATACCCGCATAATAAAATTTCCGAACAATAAAGCTCCCGGATTGGAAAATTTCCAAACAGTAAAATTCCCGTATACAAAAATTTCCGAATAATAAAATTCTCGAATTGGAAAATTATCGAATAATAAAATTCTCGAATTGTGATATTTCCGAATAATAAAATATCCGACTAATAAAATTGCCAAATTGGAAAATTCCTGAATAATAAGATTCCAGAATTATAAATTTCCGAGTAATAAAATTGCCGCATTGAAAAATTTCCAAATAATGAAATTCTTGATTTGGAAAACTACTATTAATAAAATTCTGGAGTTGGAAAATTATCAAATAATGAAATTTCCGAATAATAAAATTCTTGAATTGGAAAATTCCAAAATGATAAAATTCTCGAATTATAAAATTTTTTAATAATAAAAGTCCTAAATTAGAAAATTTCCTTATTATACAATGCCTGAATAATAAAATTCCCGGATTGGAAAATTCCTGAATAAAAGTATTCTTGAATTATACGTTTCCCAATTTGGAAAAATTCGGAATAAAAATATTCCCGTACAATAAAATTCCCGTTTTGGAAAATTCTCGATTAATACAATTTCTGAATTATCAAATTTCACGATTTAGAAAATTTCTTAAATAATAAAATTCCCCAATTGGAACATTCTCGAATGATATAATGTCTGAATGATAAAACTCGTCAATAATAAAATTTCCAGAATAATAAAATTCTTTATTTGAAATATTTGTTAAACCAGAATTATTGATGGATGAATTTTCCGATTTGGAAAAGTCCAGACTAATAAAATTCCTTAACTGGAATATTTCCGAAATAATAAAATTACCGAATTGCAAAACTCCCGAATAATAAAATTTCCGAATATTAAAATTCCTGAATTGGGCAATAACCAAATAATAAATTTCCTGAATTAAAAAATTCCCGAAAAAATAAAATTCTGAAGTTATAAAATTCTTAAAATGGAATATTTCCGAATAATAAAATTCCCGAATTAGAAAATTCCAGAATAAAAAATTTCCGAATATTAAAAGTCCTGAATTAGACAATGACCAAATAATAGATTTCCTGAATAAAAAAATGACCGAAAAATAAAATTATTCAATTATAAAATGTCTTAATTGAAATATTTCCGAATAATAAAATTCCGGAATTGGAAAATTGCTGAATAATAAAATTTTCTAATATTAAACTTCCCGAATTGGAAAATGACCAAATAATAAATATAGATTAAAAAATTCTCGAAAAATAAAATTCCTGAATTAAAAAATTTAATAATAGAATTCTTGAATTGGAATATTACCGAATAATAAAATTCTTGATTTCGAAAATTCTCGAATGATATAAATTCTGAATTATAAAGTCCCAGAATGATAACATTTTTGAATTTTAAAATTCCCAAATAATAAAATTCCTAAATTGAAAAATTCCCGAATAATAGAACTCTTGAATTTCCCGATTTGGAAAATTCCCGAATATTAAAATTCCCGAATCGGAATATTTACGAATAACAATATTCCTAAAATGGAAAATTTCCTAATAATAAATAAACGACTAGAAAATCACGAAAAATAAAATTCCCAAATTGAAGAAATCCCGAAAATAAAATTCCGGAATTGGAAAATTTCCGAATAATAAAATTCCCGAATTGGAATATTACCGAATAATTAAATTCACGACTTCGAAAATTTTCGGATAATTTAATTTCTGAATTATAAAGTTCCATAGTAATAAAATGGCCGAATGATAAAATGTTTGACTGATAAAGTTCCCAAATAATAAAATTCCTGAATAATAGAATTCCTGAAATAGAAAATTCCCGAATAATAGAATGCTAAAATTATGAATTTCTCGATTCGGAAGAATCCCAAAAAATAAAATTCTTGATACTGTAAAACTTCCGAATAATAAAATTTACGAATAATAAAATTTTCGAATAATAAAGAACGACTAAAAAAACTCGAAAAAAAAATTCCTGACACTGAAAAACTCCTTAATTGAAAAAATCCCGAAAAATAAAATTTCCGCAATCAAAATATTCTAACAATTGGATTTTTCGAAAACTAATTTTGAAACTGATTTTCTGATAAAGAAAAAAATATTATTCATTTCCTCTGTTTCTTTAATATATAGCTTATAATATTCTCTGCAAGCAAACCTTAAAAATTAAAAAATCTTAAATGGTAAACCTTCAAGTTAGAGCCATTTCAAAAATATGGTCAAAATTTCATGATTTTAAACTATAAATAGTTAAAATGAAACACGTTAAATTAAAGAAAAAATTTTATTACAATAAAAAATATTTTATTTGCACCAAAGAAAATTATTTTTATTAAAAGAAATTACTTTGAATCAAAGATACTTTTTTTTAATATGAGCCAAAAATATATATATATATATTTTTTTTCAATACAATTTTTTTTAACGTAAGAATTTTTTTATTTTTATCTTATAAGAACATCGTATTACGATAAAAACCTAAGATTAACTTATTAATTTATTTAATTGCTCCTGATTATAATTATATTTAAATATTCTGTGAAATACGAGGTAGCTTCAAAATGAAGAAAATCGTTTTAAATTAGAGAGAAAGTTTTATGAGAACAAAAAATCCTTTCTTCGAATTAACGAAATTTTTTTTTTATCAAGAGAAATTTCTTTAAATAAAAGAATTTTTTTAGTATTTGTCTCTTGAGAATATCTTATTACGACAAAAAATCAGAAATTAACTTATTAATTTATTTTAATATTGGAAGATTAAAATTAAAATCTTCTAATCTGGAAGAACAATTGTGATCAGAATTTACGATAAATAAAATGTAATAAAACGAGATTATACAATGTACTTTAATCTTTTATCAAATTACTTATCTTTATATCTTGAACAATAATTTAGAAGATCAACATAAAATGTAATCTACAAGCCATATTTCAATCAAAAAAGATTTTAATTAAAAATAAAGAACATTTAAACTTATCAAAAAAAATAAGAATTTTCAATTAAATAGTTGAATCCTCCTCTAAAATAAATTAATTTTTTACCAAAAGGGACAACTTTTCTTTAAAATAGTTTAGTTATATTACTTTAAAGCAAATAAACAAAGAAACTTGAAAAATTAACAGGCATTTTTTTTTTTGGACTGAAAAATCTTTTTCGGTTGCAAATTCAACAACTTTCTTGAAAATTTGTCTTTTTAGTTTGAAAATTCATCTATTTTGTTAGGAATATAATATTTTATTAAATTGCAAATGCTTTGTTATAAAGCCATTTTTTTCTACTTGAAGATTTCTTATTTGAATTGGAAATTTGTCTTTTACCGAAAAAATTAATCTTCTTCATAGAAAACTCGTGTATTTGGTAGAAGATTCAATTATTTGATTGAAAATTAATTTATTTGTGAAAAATAAAAGTTTTTGTGTTAAAAAATTTAATTTTTGTAATAATTACGTCTCTTTTTGGAAATTATGTAATATTTTTTGGTTGAAAATACAGCTAGTTGGAATAAACAATTTTGTTTTGAAAAGTTTAATTTTTTATGGATTTAACGGTTTTGATTGTAAATAAAAATCTTTTTATATTTTATGGTAGAAAATTAATCTCATTGATAGAAAATTGATGCATTTAGTTTAAAATCATTTTTTTGGTAAAAAAATCAATGTTTTAATTGAAAAATTAAATTTTGTAATGAAAATACATCTCTTTTAGAAAATATTTAATTTTTTTTCTTTAAAAATACGTCTGGTTAAAAATTAATCTTTTTTGCTTCATGATTCCACTATTTTGTTAAATAGTTACCTTTTATGGATGAATTTTGGTGTTTTTTTTTAATATATTTTAAAATATAAACCTTTTTGAATATTTTTGTAGAAAATGAATCCTCTGCATAGAAAATGAAAAGAAACCAGTTTCTACAAAAAAAAGATACATTTTCAATTCAAAAGTACAAATTTTCTAACCAAAAAGACAAATGTTCAACAAACCAGTTGAATTTTCAACCAGAAAATTACTTTTTAACAAGACTGTTAAATTTGCAACAAAATAATTAAATTTTCAAGAAAATAATTCAATTTTAAAAAAAATAGTTGTCAAGTGTAGTTGTCGAAAAAAGTTGCAAAACTCACGAGACAGTTTATTTTTCAACAAATTTATGGAATTTTATAAAAATCGTTTAATCTTTAAACAAACAGTTGATTTCTTAACCAAATATATGAATCTTCAATAAAAAATTAGATTTTCAAATAAATTGTTGCATTACGAAGATTTTAATGATTTTTCAAGTATTCCAGAAAAATTTAAAAGGTTTTGCAAAACTTTCGAATAGATTTAACAGATTTTGCAAAGACTTCAATGATTGGCCAAAAATTTCTCAAAGATTTCAACATTTCACAAATATTGAAAAATATGCCAAAAATATCAAAAATGTTTCGCAAAGATTCCTAAAGATTTCAAAAAATACTTTACAGATATTTCATAAAGATTTCAATGATTTCTCAAAGATTTCAAATATTTTACAAAGGTTTCAGATATTTAAAGATTTCAAAAAGACGTCAATTATTTCACAAGGTTTTCTAAAGACTTAAATGATTTCCTGGAGATTTCAGAAAATTCACAAATATTCCGTAAACATATCGGATAGATCTAAAAGGTTTCAAAAAGATTTCAATTATTTCACAAATATTTCCGTTAAATTTCAAAGAGTGTACAAAGAATTGAAAGATTCTCTAAAAATTCCACAAATATTTCGAAAAGATTTCGGGCAGATTTAAAGGATTTCACAAAGACTTTAATTATTTCCCAAAATTTAAACAATATCACAAATATTATCAAAAGTTTAAAATATTTGGTGCAAATATTTCCAAATATTTCAGAAAGGTTTCACAATGATTACAAGGATTTCTCAAAGATTTCAGTTAGATTTAAACGATTTCCGAAGCTTTCAGATGGATTTCACAAGGATTTCACAGAGATTTCACAAAGACTTTGTCGATTTCCTAAATATTTAAATTATTAAAAAGTATTCTTAAATATTCTAAATACTACGCAAAGATTTCCAAAGCTTTCAGAAAGGTTTCACAACGATTTCACAAAAATTTGAATAATTTTTCAAAAATGTCCATAATTTTAGAAATTTTTGCAATATCTCGCTAATATTTCTAAAGCTTTCAGAAAGTCTTCATAAACATTCACAAAGATTTCATAAAGATTTCTATAATTTCACAAATATTGCCAAACATTATAAATATTCCGCAAAAATTTGTAAAGCTCTCAGAAAGCTTTCACAAAGATTTCACCAAGATTTTGATGATTTCCGGGAGACCTTAATACTTTTATAAATATTACTAAACATTTTTAATAGTTCTCAAGGATTTTGAAATCTTTAGAAAAGATTTCACACAAATTATTTCAAATATTTCGCAAAGATTTTAAAATCTTTCAGAAAAATTTCACAAAGCTTTGGCTTATTTCCCAAAAATTACAATAATTTTAAAAATATTACCAAGTATTTATAATATTTCGCAAAGATTTCCAAAGTTTTAAGAAAGGTTTTACAAAGATATAATTAACTTTACAAATATTTTTAATCTTTCGCAAAGATTTAAGAAGATTTCAGAAAGATTTCACAAAGCTTTGGATGATCTCCCAAAAAATTCAATAATTTTACAAATATTTCCAAATATTTTGAATATTTTTCACAGATTTACAAACAGAAAAATAATCTTACAAACGTAAAAATAATTTTACAAATATTTTTAATCCTTCGCAAAGATTTATGAAGCTTTCAAAAAGATTTCACAAATATTTCACAAAGATTTTAATGATTGCCTAAAAATTTCAATAATTTTTAAAAATTCAAAATTAATAAATATCTTTTATATTAATTGCACAACACAAACTATTATTAAATATTCCAAATATTTCGCAAAGATTTCCAAAGATTTAAGAAAGGTTACAAAAAATTTTCAATGAATTTTCAAAGATTTAAATAATTTTACAAATATTTTTAATATTTCCCTAAGAGTTCTAAAGCTTTCAGAAAGATTTCACGAAGCTTGTCATTATTTTCCAAAACTTGCAATAATTTTACAATTATTTTTTACCCTCTGCAAAGATTTCTAAAGCTTTTAGAGAGATTTCACGAAGGTTTGGATGATTTCTGAAAAATTGCAAGAATTTTACAAATAATACCAACGATTTGTATTATTTTGCAAAGTTTTCTAAAGCTTTCAGAAAGCTTCTACAAATATTTCGATAATTTTACAAATATTTTTAAGATTTTGAAAAGATTTCATAAGCTTTCAGAAAGATTTCATAAATATTTCACAAATTTTAATGGTTTCCCAAAGATTTAATAAATCTGACAAATAATACCAAATATTTTTAATATTTCACAAAGATTCCCAAAGTTTTCACAAAGAGTTCACAAAGATTTCCAAAGGTTTCACAGAGATTCCCCAAAGATTTGTTGATTTCCTAACGATTTCAATTATTTACAAATATTATTAAATATTCTGAATATTTCGCAAAGATTTCTAAAGCTTTTAGAAGGGATTCACAACATTTTTACGAAGATTTCAATGATTTTTTAGTTTTCAATAATTTTACAAACATTCTTAATATTTCGCTAGGATTTCTAAAGCTTTCAGAAAGACTTCATAAAGTATATACAAATATTTCATAACGATTTTAATAATTTCACAAATATTAACAAACATTTTAAATATTCCGCCTCGTATTCCGCAAAAAATTCCAAAGCTTTTAAAAAGATTTCACAAAGATTTTGATGATTTCCGGAAGATTTTAATAATTTAATAAATTATTGCTAAATATTTTTAATAGTTCGCGAAGCTTTCGAAAGCTTCAGGAAAGATTTCTTACTAAATATTTTAAATATTTTGCAAAGATCCCAAAAGCTTTCAGAAGGATTTCACAACGCTCTGGATGATTTTCCAAAAACTGCAATAACTTTACAAACATTACTAAATTTTTGTAATATTTTGAAAAGATTTCCAAAGCTTTCAGAACAGTTTTACAAAAATAAAAACAATTTTACAAATACTTTTGATATTTCGCAGGATTTCAAAAGCTTTCAGAAAGAATTTAAGAAGCTTTGGATGATTTGCCAAAAGTTGCAATAATTTTACAAATATTATCAATTATTTTTAATATCTTGCTAAGATTATCAAAGCGATCAGGAATGTTTTACAAGGATTTCAATAATTTTACAAATATTTGTAATATTTCGTAAAGATTTCTAAAGCTTTCAGCAAACTTTTACAACAAATTTCACAAAATTTCTGATGTTTTCCCAAAGATTACAAAAATTTTACAACTACGACAAAATATTTTTTATATTTCACAAAGATTTCCAAATCTTTCTAAAAGTATTCACAAATATTTCACAAACATTTCCAAAGCTTTCACAAGGATTTCCCAAAGACTTTGTTCATTTACTGAAGATTTCAATTATTTAAAAATATTCTAAATATTAACGCAAAGATAACCAAAGCTTTCAGAAAGGTTTCACAAAAATGTCGCAAAGATTTGAATGATTTTTCAAAGATTTAAATAATTTTACAATTATTTTTAATATTTCGTTAAGATTTCTGAAGCTTTCAAAAAGTCTTCATTAAGTTTTCACAAAGATTTCAGAACGATTTCAATAATTTCACAAATATTATCAAACATTATATATTAAATATTCCGAAAAAATTTTTAAAGCTTTCAGAAAGATTTCACAAAGATTTCACAAAGATATTAATGATTTCCGGAAGATTTTAATACTTCTATAAATATGACTAAACATTTTCAATAGTTCGCAAAGATTTTTAAAGCTTTCAGAAAGATTTCACAAAGCTTTGGATGATTTCTCCAAAATTGCAATAATTTTACAAATATTACCAAATATTTGTAATATTTCGCAAAGATTTCCGAAACTATCAGAAAGGTTTTACAAAGATAAAAATAATTTTACCAATATTTTTAATCTTTCACAAAGATCTAAAAATCTTTCAAAAAGATTTCACGAAGCTTTGGATGATTTTCCAAAAATTGAAATAAATTTATAAATATTACCAATTACTTTTAATAATTTGCAAAGATTTCCAAAGGTTTCTGAAAGGTCTAACAAATATTTCAATAGTTTTACAAATATTTTTAATATTTCGCAAAGATTTCTGAAGCTTTCAGCAACATTTCACAAAGATTTTGATAGTTTCCCGAAAATTTCAAAAATTTTACAAGTATTACTAAATATTTTTAATAATTCACAAAGATTTCCAAAGTTTTCAAGAATATTTCACAAATATTTCCAAAGCTTTCACAGAGATTTCGCAAAGATTTTGTTTACTTCCTAAAGATTTCAATTATTTACAAATATTATTAAACATTCTAAATACTTCGCAAAGACTTCTAAAGTTTTCACAAACATTTCATAACGATTTCAATAATTTCACAAATAATACCAAACATTCTAATTATTCCGCAAAAATTTCCAAAACTTTCAAAAAGATTTCACAAAGATTTTGATGATTTCTGGAAGATTTGAATAATTGCATGAATATTACTAAATATTTCTAATAGTTTGCAATGATTTTGAAAGCTTTGGGAAAGATTTTATACCAAAATATTTAATAAATATTTTTAATCTTTCGCAAAGATTTCATAAGCTTTAGAAAGATTTTACGAAGCTTTGGATGACTTCCCAAAAATTGCAATAATTTCACAAACCGTACCAAATATTTTTTATAATGTTCTAAGATTTCCACAGCTTTCAGAAAGGTTTTACAAAGATTTCAATAATTTTACAAATATTTTTAAAATTTCGCTAAGATTTCCAAAGCTTTCAGAAAGACTTTACAAATATAAAAATAATTTTACAAATATTTTCAATCTTCCATAAATATTTCAAAAACTTTCGGAAAGATTTCACGAAGCTTAGGATTATTTCAATAAATTTACAAATATTTTAAATATTTCGCAAAGTTTTCTAAAGCTTTCAGAAATATTTCACAAATAATTCACAAAGAGTATGATGATTGCCTAAAGATTTCAATTATTTTGTCACTATTACGATGATTCCAGGGAATCAGGCCAGGACTAATCTTAAAAAATCTCATTTTTATTTTTAATTCATTATAAATAGATATCTTTTTAATTAATTGCAGAAGAAAAATCAAATAAATATTATCGAACCGAATGCCAATTAAAAAATCTTCTTTTATTACCAAATATTTTTAATAATTCGCAAAGATTTCCAAAGCTTTCAGAAGAGTTTCACAAAGATTTCCAAAGATTTCACAGATATTTTTCAAAGATTTTATTGATTTTCTAAAGATTTCAAATATTTACAACTATTATTAAATATTCTAAATATTTCGCAAAGATTTCCAAAGCTTTCAGAAAGGTTTCAAAATTTTTTCAAAGATTTCAATAATTTTACAAATATTTCGCTAAGATTTCTAAAGCTTTCAGAAAGATTTCAAAAAGCTATGGACAATTTTTAAAAAATTGCAATAACTTTATAAGTTTAACCAAATATTTTGATATCTTGCAAAAATTTCCATAGCTTTCAGAAAGCTTTTACAAAGATAAAAATAATTTTACAAATATTTTCAATCTTTCATAAATATTTCATAAATATTTCAAAAAATTTCGGAAACATTTAACGAAGCTTAGGATTATTTGACAATAATTGCAATAATTTTACAAATAGTACCAAATATATTCTTAATATTTTTCTAAGAAATTTTAAAGCTGCCAGAAAGGTTCATAAATATTTCAATAATTTTACAAATATTTTAAATATTTAGCAAAGATTTCTATAGCTTTCAGAAAGATTTCACAAAGGTTTCAATGATTTTGTAAAGATTTCAATAGTAGTATTTTTCCAAATTCAAATGATCCGATGAATTTAATCATTCTATCTTATGGCAGGGGGAGGGAAAATTAATATTTTACCCCCTCTTTATCAATTTTTATGGGGGGGGGGTGCATTGCCCCCTGTTTCTTTTTTGTTCAAAATTAACTTTCATGTCAAAAATGAATATTTTTACATTATAAATTAGACTTTTTTATGAATAAAATTTTTTAATTAAAAATTTCAATAGTTTGGTATAAAATTCAAAGATCCGACTAAAAATTTAATTGTTTGTTTAAAAATTAACATTTTCGTCGAAAATTCATATTTTCATGTTGACAATTTAACTTTTTTTGTAAGAATTTTGTATTTACAACTTGAAATTTCAACAGTTTCGTAGAAATTCGATCTTTTTTGTTCTAAAGGCAACTCTTTGAGAATTTTAATTTCTTTCGATATATCTGAAATTTCGACGAAACTTGTCGAAGTATTTTTATTACAATTTGCCACGCGCGCGACACGCACTCGCGGTCAATGAATTAGAAGAAAGAAGACGCAAACGACCAATCGATTTAATTGGAAACTATAAATTAGGCTTAAAATGTTCTTTCAATATTTTGTAAGAGCTTGTATACAATTTCGAATATTTGAGTATTTTAATCTTTCCTGTATGGAAATTTCCACACAAATGTGTTGAACACCAACACAATGACAAAATTTATCTTTGATTATTTCTCGATTAATTTTCATATTAAAATAACATCTTTTTGATCAATTTTCTACCTTCAGATACAAAATGAAATCATTATCTTGTTAGTTCTAACTTCTTACAAAAAATTTCATTCCTATCAATGATATCTTGTAAATTAGTCGTTGTCTCTAAAACGACACATGAGGCACATTTAAATTTGAATTTTAGAGATCCTGTGTAAATTTTCAATTAACCGAGGAAAAATTTTCATTTTGAATCAAAAACAATTGGGTTTAAGCAAAAGAACAAATTTTCAACAAGATATTAATTTTTATAAAAAAGACTAATTTTCAACCAAATAGTTACATTTTTGAATGGAAAAAGACAAATTTTGAACAAAAAATTTATTGTTTTACCATAAAAAAATTTATTTTCAACACAGTGGTTGAATTTTTAACCAAAAGATAAATTTTCATCCAAAAAGGCAAATTTTCAACCATACAGTTAAATTTTTAAACATTTAAAAACTGCAATACTTGCATTTTTATTACAAAAAGTTCATAAAAAAAAGAATTTTCTACAAAACAGTTGGAACTTTTCCCAAATTATTGTTTTTTGTACAAAGCAGTTGAATTTTTAAGTCAAAAATAGTAACTTTTTACAAAAAGTTTATTTTCAAGGAAAAAATTGAATTTCCAACCAAATTGTTAAATTTGCAATTTGAACAAATTAATTTTTAACAAATTAGTTGTATTTTTAACCCGAAAACAAGAATACAAATTTTCAAGCAAAGAATTATCTTTTTAACCAAATTGTTAAATTTTCAGTTAAAAAAATTAATTTTTAACAACAAAAAATTTGAACCAAATAATTGAATTCTCTTCTAAGGGCGAATTTTAAAAAAATAGTTAAATTTTTTAATTAAAAAAGATTGTTTTTTCACTAAATATGCAATGGTGAAATTTTTATCACAAAACTTAATTTAAAACAAAAATTCTATAGAACAGTTGGATCTTCTACCAAATAGTTGAAACTCCTAATAAAATGTTGAATTTTGCATTCATGAAGGCGATTTTTCTACAAAATCATTAAATTTTCAACAAAAAGTTTATTTGTAACCAAATAGTTGAATTTTCAAGCAAATTTTTGAATTTTCAGTAAAAAAAAGAATTTTTGACAAACAAAAAATTTAACAAAGTAGTTGTTTTTTTTTTGAGAAAGTGGTGGAATCTTTAAGCCAAAAAATGAGCTTTTTAACAGTTAAAGTTTCAACTAACTAGTTAAATTTTTATCAAAAAAGATAAATTTTCAACTAAAAAGAAAAATTTACAACCAAGAAAATTAATTTTCTACCAAAAAAAGACGTATTTGCAACGTAATAGTTGAAGTTTTAATCTAAAAAAGATCTATTTGTAACAAAAATTAAATTTCAGCAAACAAAAATAATTTTGCACTAAATATTTGAATTTTCAACCTAAAAATAAGAATTTTCAACAAAAAAGTTAATGTTCAACTGAATTGTTGAATTTTCAATTTAAAAAATTAAGTTTTAAGCCCGAAGAAACAAAATTTTTCAACAGAGTAGTTGAATTTTGTACTGAAAACGATGGATATTTAACGACAAATGTAATATTTAATAATTTTATTTGAAATAAAAACAGTTTAACTTTCTACCAATCGGTTTCATTTTTAACCAAAAATATTGACTTTCTACAACAACAAAAAAACGTCTAACGAAATATATAAATTAAAAAACCATACAGTCAAACTTTCAATCGAGAAAATTAATTTTCTACCATAAAAGACGAATTTTCCACAAATTACGTAAATTTTTTAACCAAGGAGTTGAGTTTTAAACTAAGGGGATTACAATTTTGCAAAGATCAATTTTTTATAAAAAAATGAATTTTTAATCAAATAGTTCAATTTTCAACTGAAAAATATAAATTTTTACCAAAAATGGAATTCTTAAATTTTCAATAAAAAAATTAAATCTTCAACTAAAGAAGTTAATTTTTGACTAAAATAATAAATTTTTAACAAAAAAAATTATTTTTAAAGAAATTAGTTCTTCTTTCGACCTAATACAGTAAAACTCTTCTATAGCGCCGATTGTGGGGTTTTGGCGGGCTATTAAAGGGTTCAACTGTATTTGAGATTTCTACCAAAATGTTAAACCTCTATATGTTTTTTATTCAACCATGTGAAATATTTCTCGTAAGAAATTATTTTGCCCCCCCCCCCCCCCATGTAAGACATTATAGAAGAATCGTTGACCCCCCCCTCAAAAAAAAATACTACGTAATTTAGTCATGGCCCCTCACATAAATTCCACATGGATATATCATCGAGAATATTTAAATTGTTTTATTGTATAATAGATTCAGCGGCCTATAATATTTTTAATTTTGTAAAGAGTCTTGAAAAATATTTAAGGAAAAGAGTGCTGGTGAAACGGTATTTGTAATCATATCTAATCATATAATTGACGGATAATTTCTTTTTAAATGCGAGTACAGTTTTACGTATCAGACACGTTTGAGACTCTTGTGAGGAATCATCAGTGATGATGAGTGTCAATAGCTCTTTTAATAACAAGTCTGATATTTAGGTGAATTCAATTTTCCCATTTCGTGAGGTAAAATGTGATACGTGATGTATACGGAATTTTTATAAACATATCATTTTTTTATTGTGTGAAATCCTATACAGTCAGTATAAGAAGGAAACGGATCTTTAGTAAAAAGTAAGTAGAATTGTTTAGTTATAACGTCAGTCCCACCAAACTTCGGTTAATTTTGGGGGGGGGGGGGGGGGGGGGGGGGGGGGGTAGGTACAGAACCTGTGTTTAAGCAGTATTACGGAACGAAAGTATAATTTCAATAAATAACCGAGTGAGTCAAATTTACACAATACCGCTCCACTCTGCGTTTGGGCGGTGTACAGCACTCGGGCGGTGTACAGCTCTTGGGCGGTGTCCATCTCTTGGTTGTAGAAAATTCTTTTGCTTTGTTGAAATTTAATTTTTGACTATAAATTGATCTTTTATAGTTTAAAACTTCAACTATTACTATGAAAATACTTCTTTTCTTTGTAAAAAATTATTCTTCGTGGTTGAAAAATTATCTTGTTGGTTGAAAATTAAACTATTTAGTTGAAACTTTAACTGTGTAAAAGAAAGCTCATTTTTGGTTTGAAAATTCCAACACTTTGTTGAAAAATCAACCATATTTTTTGTTTAATCAAAACTTAACAATTTGGTTAAAAATTCAAATCTTTGTTTCAAAATTAACTTTTTTGTTGAAAATTCACCTATTTTGTAGAAACATCATCTTCGTGGTTTTGGTAGAAGGTTCAACTATTGTTTCATCGTTGTGGTTCAGATTTATCTTTCAGGTTGAAAATTCAACTATGTTTTGTTAAAATTTTAGCTGTTTTATATCAAGCTAATTTTTTCGCTGGAAAATCCAATAACTTTGTGGAAAATTTATTTTTCGTTATTCTTAAAAATTAATTTAGTAAAAAAATTAACTATTTGGTAGAAGATCCAACTTTTTTGTAGAATATTCGTTTTTTTATTAGCTTTTTGTAGTAAAAATTTAACTATAGCGTTTGTTTGTTAAAAGACTGTTTGGTTAAGAATTAACTTTTTTGTTGAAAATACCTATTTTCGAATCGAAAATTCAACTTTTCCTAAAAAATCAATTGGTTTGTAGGAAATTCAACTACTTTGTAGAAAATTGATTTTTTTTTTCGTAAAATTTTTGTAATAAAAATTCAACTATTGCATCATTCGTTAAAAATATACATTTTTTAAGTAAGTAAGTAAGTAGAAGTTCTAACTGATTTGTATAAAATTAGTTTTTTTCTTCATTTACTTCTTCTAATAAAAATTTATCAATTGCATTAAAAAAAAATTTTTCAGTTTAAAAATTTAACTGCTTGGTTGCAAATTAGTCTTTTTCGTTAAAAATGTATCCTTTTTGTTCAAAAGTCAAACATTTAGTTGAAACTTTAATTGTTTCATATAAAGCTCATTTTTCTGATTTGAAAATTTAATCAATTTGTTGAAAACACCTTTATTTCTGCAAAAAAAATTTTAACTGAGAATTTAACAAACTAGTTGAAAATTAACTTTTTCGTTGAAAATTCTTATTTTTAAGCTAAAAATTCAACCAAGAGCTGTACACCGCCTAAATATGATATAGCGCGGTATGCCGCCTAAAAGTGACGAAAACTGGAAACATTCTTTTTCAATCGAAAAAAATATCGAATTTTCAACGAAATAGTTATATTTGGAATCAAACAGATTAATTATTGACGCAAATGATAAATCAATAACCAAAAATAACAAAAACAACGAATTCTTAACAAAATAGTTATGTTTTTAACATACAGATGAATTTTCAACTGAAATCAGGAATCTTGGAACACATTTTTTTTTAACAAAGTAGTTTAATTTTCAAACATGTTGAATTTTCAAAAGATTAATTTTTAACAAAAGAAAAGAGGAAAAAACGAGTTTTCAACCAAATAGTTTAATTTTTTATCAAACCGTTTAATTTTCGATGCCAATTATAAATTATTTACAAAAGTTGTCAAATTTTCAATAAATAAAGCTGAATCTTAACAACAAATCTTTTAGTTGATATTTGTACCAAAAAATATTTAAATTTTAAATAAAAAATAGGTGAATTTAATTAAAAAGCAGAATTTTTACTGAAAATGATTTATTTTCTACCAAAAAAGTCAAATTTACAAAAAGACATATGAAATTTTATTCAAGTAGCTAAAATTTTAAGTGAAAATAAAAATTTTTAAGAAAAAATGGAAAAGGTAAATTTCCAGTTAAAAAATTTAAATTTTTCCTTAACCCAATGAAAATAGTACATTTAAGTCGATAAGTTGCTGTCATTTTTTTTTAGAAAATAACATAAAAAATTAGTCTAAGAATACTATAAATTTTTTATTATTTTGTTTTTTATTGAAAATGAAAGAAAACACTGTAATTTGCATTTTTTGCAATATCTTCTGAAAAATAGTTAAATTGGTTTCACTCCATATTCATTTTGTACAGAATTTCAAGAGACTTCAATCTGTTTAAGAAAAAAAATTTATCTAATATAATTATAAAATTAAAAATATTATTATCAAAATATTTCTTTGGTCTCAAGTTTGAAAAAATCTATAAAAATAAACTTTTCAGTTATTTTATTAGAGTTGTTGTAATATTTGACCATAAAATGTGAGATATATGTTATCTTATCTTAAATATTCATATTTGAACAATAATAATAATAAATGTAGAAGGCTGACATTAAAATAATAATTTATTTATTGTCTTTGAATTACAAAAAAGAAAATTGTTAATTCAAAATTAATTTTATTTTCAAATAAAAAACAATACGGCACTTTTAGATATTTTCTTCCAATTGAATGTCAGTAAAGATTATTTTAATCTGAAAATTCTATTATTGTTACATTATATTAAAAATACATTCCTGATTTTTTATATTTCAAGGTCGTTTAAGCAAGCTAAATATATATCAGACCGGATAAAAGAAAATTTTCACTAAAACTTCAGTCGAGTGTTTTTTCCCAAAAGAAAGTTTTCATCTCTATTAGAACTAGAAATGAAGAACTAAACGTTTTTCGCTGCGCCCTATTAACCAAACAACAAAAACAGTTGGATGCACATTTCCAACCGGTAGTTTCTATAATTTTTTAATTGGAAAAATTCATATTTATTGAAAATGGGAAGGAAATATTTTTCATCATTAAATTATGCTTCTTTCTATTTGATTAAAACATATAGGAGGTAAAGTCGGTTTCCAGTTCTTGGAAAGTCGTCCTTGCTGTTATTTATGTGCGAGGGAAAATGGCAGTAGAAAATGTGCAGATGTTGGAAAGTACTGCAAATTGCTCCCTTCAATACAATTCATATGGATATGGATCGAGAGATCGAACGTAGGTCGGTAACCTACTCTTCATAGTGGGAACAAGTGCACCTGCAGAGGTCTTTAGTAAGCAAAAATAATCCATGAATGAATTCTGCGATGAGAAACGGTCTCAAATAACGTCTCATTTGCTGAAAATAAATCTTCATTCATCGAAATTTACACTCTAGTGATAGTCTTTCCTTGAGAATGAAATAATGATGACACTTGTCAAACCTGCCTGGTCAATTATGTGTGCAAACACTTTTGTCAATTTCTTAATAAAAAGAATATTAAACTTTATAATATATTAGGATGAGACTATGATGGATGTCAGTATTAGATTGTTCAAGTTGCCTCTTTTATTGGATTACTCCTAAATTAGCTAAAAATCATAAGCTGGAAATGAAACCCTAATTTTTGCAAAAAAAAAAAGATAAACTAAAATGTGTTAATAAGAATGAAAATTTAAGAAGAATAATTTCTGTTTATTAAATGAAATTGGGAGATTGTGTGGTGGTTACAATCTGAATGAATCAGTAATAAGACACTTCAAGTTACTACATCCTCTTACGTAAAGAAACGCTGTATGACACTGTTGAACAATTTGCATCAAAACTGTTAACCACTCTACAAATAAACTAATTTTGCTTACCTTGCTCAACAGTGTCATGACAAACAATACGAATACATTTCCCCAAACTCTCTCCCGTGAATGTTTGAGTCATCAAATTCATTCTCGGGAACCTGATTGTACCTTCTCCAAAATTTGAACCCAAACTCGCCAAATGCCAACCACCACACAAAACTTGCAAATGAAGTCACCTGACGGACCCGGAAATGAGAGATCTGCACACAAAAATAAAAACACAAAAATTGCACGAGATAGTAGCCACGTGGTGAGAGGTAAATGAAGAGGCAACTGCGCGAGAAATGAGTGACGGCATATCGCCACCGTAGACCGTCAGAGGCCCAATGGGGCCCCTGCGACAGTGGCTAGCTGATCATCAGCACGGCAGCCCCACTCGCCAGGAAGAGTCCCCCACTTGATCTGACTTGATCAGAACCGGGACCAAATCACATGGACCTCGGCCAACGAGACGGTGGTGGCTGGGCCCGCCCTCGCACCCCACGCGCTAACCTCTCCTACCCCCGCGATACTGATCGTGAACGAGCGCCACCAGCAAACCCCACCCCACGGACTCGCCGTGGGTCAGAGGCTGATGAGTCACTATATAAGACAGGCAAGGACAAGAAGGTGTATGTTAGTGTACACTCCATTCTCTCGTGGCTCGCACACGCGGCAGTGGAGGAGAATTTTGGCGAGTTGTGACAGAACGCGAACCTCATTTCAATCGTGTCGCGCCACTTGGATATTACCGGCGCGCTACGCAGTGAACCAAACGAAATAATTATCAATAAACATTATTGACAAATTAGGAGAAGTTGCAAAGATTTCTTACGAGTAAACAGCAGTTTAGGAAGAGACTATTAAGCTGGATCGGTTGGGACTTTTTTGAAGAAGAAAAAAACCGGGTTCAAAATGTTTGCAAGGTGCGCGCTCCAGTGGTTGTCGCACGTTGGTGGCATCAAGACTGATGCGCTTTCCACCCTCTTGGTCTTTCTCAGTGTGTTGGCGGTTGTGCGGATTTTTCAGTGGGTGAAGCAGGTACGATCCCTGCCCCCAGGACCTTGGGGGGTGCCAATTCTGGGATACCTCCCCTTTCTCAAGGGAAAGGCGGTCCATCTTCACTACGCCGAACTGGCCAAAAAGTACGGCTCCATGTTTAGCGCCAAACTTGGAACTCATCTCGTTGTCGTCCTCAGCGATTATCGTGCAATAAGAGAGACTTTCCGACGAGAGGAGTTTACCGGCAGACCGCACACAGAGTTCAACAACATCCTCGGTGGATACGGTAAGTCAGACTAGAGCATATTTATTAGTATCGGGCGTGCGAACTGATGGTCGGGTCGAGAGGTTAAACTGTCGCGTGTCTTGCTTCTTCTTCTTCTTCTTCTTCTTCTTTGATTTATCGCGAAATTATGCGCGTGTCAATAGAAATTGGGGAAATGATTTGGATCAAGAGGCACAAGTGGCCCAAATTAAAAATCGACAACAGTTTTATCAAATTTCTAATCGATTAAAAATCAGTGTCTCTTTCGGAATTTTAATTACACCTGAACCATCAGCATTCCCAAGTGATATTTGCATAATTCCCGAAAAACAATTTCCCTAATTTGAGTGTCCTGACTGTTACAGGAATTATAAATACGGAAGGTGCCTTGTGGAAGGACCAAAGAAAATTCCTCCATGAAAAACTGCGAAGTATGGGAATGACATATTTAGGCGCAGGAAAGAAAATCATGGAGTCTAAAATCATGGTAGGTAATCTCTTCCTCGATTTTCATGTTTCAATCATTGAGCCCAAATTATCCTAATTAGAGACACCAAATATCGATCATAAAGATTATCGCCCGTCATGAAACGTGCAGAAATCTAAAAGTCCATTTACTTGACATCAAATTATCATATCAATCCGATTTGCGATAGGTTTCTTATCAATGTGTATTTAATTATTGTAGCAAGAGGTGGACTCTTTCATCAGAGGGTTGACACTGAAAAGTGGCGCGCCCACAAACATGTCCTACTCCCTGAGCATGGCCATCAGCAATGTCATCTGTTCGATTACAATGGGGGTTCGTTTTCACCATGGAGACTCGAGATACAAGAAATTCATGTCTCTCACTGAAGAAGGCTTCAGGCTTTTCGGAAGTATTGTCTACGTCAATTTTCTCCCCATGCTGAAATATCTACCCGGCTTAAAGTACATCATGAGCAAACTCGACCAAAATCGTGGAGAAATGGCCAACTTTTTCCAAGACAATGTCGAGCAACACCGAAAAACCTTCGACGCTGGGAATATCAGAGATCTTGTCGACGCCTATCTTTTGGAGATTGAGAAAGCAAAGGCTGAAGGACGCGAACTCTTCCAAGGCAAAAATCAAGGTATGTTTTTTTTAACGCTTTGTTCCATTTTCATTCTGAGAGGGAAACTTGAAAATAAGGTGGTAAGGTGATGTCAGAAAACGATGTTGTCACCTCTTCAGTGGGTGTGTTTAATGTTGCGGATGATTTATGGCATTGGAAAAGTGTCTAGAATACAATCCCAGGAAGCAAATTATTCTTATTGATTATCGCTAATTGATTAATTCCAGATTTATCCTCAACTAATTAATTCAAGTAGGAAACGGTTGACTGCACTAATTGACCTTTTCTTCCATAAGCGTATTCTAAAAATGATATTTTTTTCTCATAAATTGAATACAATTGTTCATGTGAATGCAAATGTATTCAAAACTCTCGTTACCACCTTTGGACTCTCAAGTTTTCAACTTTGTGTCTGGTGTTTCGAATTGGGTAATGAATGACTTTTTTTCCCACGCAGATCGCCAGTTGCAACAGATCTTGGGAGATCTCTTTACAGCTGGGATGGAGACGGTCAAGACAACTTTGGAGTGGGCTGTGGTTCTGATGTTGCACCACCCAGAGGCAGCACTCGCAGTGCAGGAGGAGCTGGACCAGGTCGTTGGAAGGTCGAGGATGCCAACCCTTGAAGACCTGCCCTATCTTCCACTAACAGAAGCCACAATCCTCGAAATTTTGAGGAGGTCCAGCATCGTCCCCATGGGAACAACACACGCTGCCACTCGGTGAGTTGTTTCTTTTGTTCTAGCTAAATCGGATCAAATTGAAATTCTCTTGCATTTTCGTCTGGGTAGGATCGTAATGATCGGGTCTCGTGTGAACGGTCAACGGTATTCGGCCAGCAAAAGTGAAAGCAATGTTGGCACCGCCGCTTTTCGGGCCGAGCTCACCTTCGATTTCGAGGTCGATGACACCTCCTTCCCCTCGTAACAAAGAAACGTTTTACCTCAAACTGGTACACACGCGCTATTCGTCGATCAATGTTGGCAGAATACGTGTATGTGTATATATTATATATATACATATATATATTTATTTATAGAAAGAGAGACAGAGAGAGAGAGAATCGGGACCATTAGAAACTGCGTGCCTTGCAAAGCTGTTTTCACCTCTTCTTTTCGCCGTTGAATCGTGCGAGAAAGAGCGTGACGGTAGCACGTGCGCGGGAAAAAAGTCGCTCTGTCAACTCGACCTAATCGTGGGCGCCAAACTCAACCTCTCGAATATTTATTAGACGCAACTTTTTTCCCTTCCCCCCTTTGAAATCCTCTTATCGCAATCCGAGCACGTAACTTGAACGCGTAAATTTTTAAATTGTCACGATTTGCAGATAAGATGCGCACTAAAAAATCGTTAATCCAGTTGTTATCTTTACAATATTTGATCTTGCGATGTTTTGCTCTCACCAATAGGCGTACGTCCAATTTTGGTTCGTGATCGGTGTGTAAATACGAGAACAGGTTTATCTGCGATCTTCCAAGTAGCTACTTGGAAGTCTTCTTAGAGTAGCTTTCCCAAGAAGCTGATGCTCATTTCTCAGAAGTCTAACCTTGTTTTTCTCTTTTATGTTTACAGAGACGTGACCTTGAACGGCTTCACGATACCAACGGGTGCGCACGTGGTTCCGCTTCTCCATGCGGTGCACATGGATCCGGAGTTGTGGCAAGAGCCAGCCAATTTCCGACCAGAGCGTTTCCTGTCTGCAGAAGGAAAAGTGTGTAAACCGGAGTATTTCATGCCCTTCGGAGTTGGAAGGCGTATGTGCTTGGGAGATGTCTTGGCAAGAATGGAGCTGTTCCTCTTCTTCAGCTCTCTCCTTCACACCTTCGATATTCGGCTACCCGAAGGCGCCTCGTTACCAAGTCTGAGGGGAAATGTGGGCATTACTGTCACGCCGGATCCCTTTGAAGTTTGTCTGCTGAAGAGGACTCTTGACGAAGACTGCGCGGCGGGTTTGGCTGCGGATGGCACAACGATTGGGCCACTCAGAAACGTGGGTAGTCATTGACGAGAGACCATTGCTTTAGTCAAGAGCACGGTTGTCGTTCCTATCGTTTTTTTTTTTTTCAAGAGGAGGACAGGAGAGATGAATACAAGATTTTCAGAAAGTGAGCAGACAGTTGTTGGAGAAAGAGAGTGCCATTTTCGGAAGTGAGAAGAGTCAGCTTTAACAAACTCGGACTCTCGTGTTGGCAGCTAAAAACTGGTGATACTTGTTTATAAGAATTTCTGGGATGTAGGTCCTGATGACGACTAGGAGAGTAGCAAAGATGTTGGCGACTGATGAAGATGACCCAAGAAAAGAGACCTCCTCGGATGCGGAATAAAAGTACAAATTGGAGCCTCGGATCGTAGCCCCGCTCATATTTTCAACCCGCCGCCATTTCACGTATTTATTTATAACGCGATTGTTGTTTACTATTTATTCGCCTTTAGTTACCGATATCTAGGTCCTGGTCGCTGATCCACAAAATCTCATATCTACCGCAGCCACACCTTTATCATTCTAATTAGCGCTTAGAAACAACTAAAGATTTTATTTTGTAAGACTGGACACTTTTCGTCGAGATGGGAATTTCTGGATCAGTGCCCGAAATATAGTTACGAAGACGAAGAGGCATGACTGTGAGATCACATTTCCATACTGTTGTGTTGATTTTCATTCGACGAGTAGATGAAAGCGCCAAAAGACGCTTGAATTGTAGAGTTCCTTTTTCATTCATTCACTGTACATATTTTACGTGAGCGCCGAGTCCATATTGTTATTTAGCATGTGTAAATGTGTAAGTGAGTGCTGTAGATAATTAATTTATATTGATCGACGAACGATGATTGTGCGAGTCAAGGATGTTGCCGGACACTTTCGTCTACAATTTTCCGGCTGGAACCTTAGTTTGGATTTTCTAGTCCGCGATGTTTTAGGTATTTGTGTGACTATGAGTGCTGTTCTGCATATGGCTGAGTGAATAAGTGTGTGCACAATTCACGGTGCGCTTGTGTGATTAATGTTATTATTATTATTCTGATTGATGGTTATATGTATAATGTATATACATAAAGAGCGTCCAACAATGTTCGCTGTGTTCAACTATTCATCTGTCGCCCGTGATTCATTTGTGTTTTAGCGTAATTTAATACCTTTTTTTATACAAAAAATAAAAAGTCTGTTTTCAAAGCAATGATCTTTTCTTTCGACAATCTTTTCCATCCGAAACATCCTTCACCTTGTTTTAAAAAAAGAATTTCTTCTAAAACCATAAGCGATTGCTTCCTTTTCAGGACTAGTTTTTTTTCGTTTTTGCACTAGTATTCATCTTCTTAATTCGAGTAGGAGGTGAAAAATGAGGGAGAAGCAACTTATCACTGACAGTGGTGGATGAAATGGACTTGGGGGAAAAAAGGAAAAATAAAAAGGGCCAGTCTGGGCGCATTCCGAGTGACTCGTTCCAGCAAAAGGTCAAAGAATCGCTTCTGAGTTTTTCTAATTTCGATGTGGAGGTGGCAGACGAAGTTCTTCAAATCAGAACCTTTAGGACGATGTAGTAATCTTTGACCGAGTAGCTTTTTTCTTTGCCGCAGGCTGATAATTACTGTAGTTTCAGGCGTGCTATATAGTATCGTAAAAATCGAATTTCGAAAGTCGATTTTCGATAACTGTAAATCGTCTCGTAATGGGCTCTGAAAATTGAACAAGTTTTTGACTACCTTACAGAATTACTGACATCAATTTTGAAATGTTACCAAATTTTTTGTCAGACTTTCTTAAACAGTATAACAGAAATGATAATTACAATATTGAGAGAGACTCTTTTTCTTATCTAATTAAGATAAAACTCATTCTTCCGCATTCTAGTGTCTTATACAACCACCGAGTATTTAACCCAACTGAGATTAAATAAAATGAAACACGCAGAAAAAGTGCAGAAGAAAAATAATCAAGGACTCTTGAAGAGAAGATTGAATGGATTTTTGGATGTTGTTGCGTAGACTGTGACTTCATCTCGAAGCATAAAGAAAACTTTGAACTGCTAAAAAAAATGCAATAAAAAGAAATAGACTAAGACTAGACGCTGCATTTTTTTTCATTTTATTTTATTGCTCAGAAGTTGATTCGCACGTGCCGAGAAAAAAGTTGGCCTTCAAGATGATTCTTGTATTCGGCGATGCATATGCAGCAGTTATAAAAAAATTTATTTTTTTCATTGTGAATGATTGAAAAAAAGGGAGAGAATATAATGAATAGTGAAATATCCAAGAAATCAATGTTCATATAATTTCTTTATTTTATACATTGCACTTATATTTGATTTATCTTTAATTCCTTGCCACGTCTGGTTTATACGTTCTTTGCAAGAACGAATACTGATTGCACTGGTGGAAACGTAATCGCAAACGTGACAAAATTTAATTTTAGAAAGAAATTTCATGAATACAATTTGGAGGATATTTACGTAACAAAAAGGAGATCTAAATCGCTTCTCTTAAAAGCCTTATCTAATGAAAACTTGATGGACTGATGAATAAAATTGGCATAGATGAAAACGAGTTACGCTTCGGAAGGACTATATCCTTTCTGAAAAAAGTGGTGTAACGATATGTCTCGAAAATATCACAATCATTATTATTAAAATTTAATTTTTATTAGTTCAAGTTTTTTATATATATTAAATTTGAAATGTTGAAAATTACATTTTGAATAATAGAAAATTAATAGGAGAACCATTTGGGCTTTTTAAATACTCTTGAGTGGTTATATTAAAATTTTCTAATAAATTATTGAAATATTATAACTCTTAGTGCTTTTCGCTGGTGACAATTATTTTTGTTATAATCATTTTAATCAGAATTGTAGAGTATCGAAGAAGACTTGCAATTTTCAATAATTGAAGTTTGTGCTATTTTTTCCACTGGAAATTAGAATTTTCAAACAAAAATCATCCCCAAGACTCCTAACTGGGTATTTTTTTAATTACTGGTTTTAAAAGATAAAAGAAAATTCAGCTATTTACGGTTTTTCGGTTTTATTAGCATTTATTTGACCGTAAATTGACATTAATAAATAAAAACTATTATTTATCCTAAGTTCACATTTTTAAAACAATTTAACAAAAAGACAATTGTAATTTTTACTTTATATATAAACCAGGGTGATCGTAGGTCAAGGAAAACCTGAAAATCAGGGAAATTTATCAGACAGGAAAAGTTAGATATGTCGAAAAAATCTTGCAAAAGTCTGGGATAAATTTGAAATTTGAACAGTTTTATTTTTAATTTTTGCATTCCATTTATAAAAATTAGGGAATTCTGAATCCTACTGAAGATTACATTTTTAAATACAAATTTTATTATTTGGTTAAAACCTGAACGGTTTTATAGAAAGTTTGAAAGTTCTCTTTTTGTAAAAATGTAGCTGCTTAGTTGAAAATTTCCTTTTCTATTCAAAATTCATATTTGAACTATTAATTTAAAAATTAATTTTTTGTTGCAAAATTGGATTATGTTGTTGAAAATTCATTTTTGTTTTGTTTTGAAAAAATTGGATTTTTTGTTAAAAATCGGTTTTTCTTTAGTTGCAAATAAATCTTTTAACTGGAAATTGAACGATTACATTTTTATTGAAAATTTAACATTTTAAGTTGAAAATAGTATTTTTTTTTAAATTCGTCTATTTGGTTGAAAAATAATCTTTTTGGTTAAACATTCATTCTTGCGGTTTTAAGAAACATCTCATTTTGTTGAATATACATAGTTTTTTTTATAATTATAACATTCTTCGTTATTAATTCACCTTTGCAGATGCATTTACAACTAAGTAGTTGGACTTTCATTAAAAATAAATGAATTTTCAACAAAATAGATGAATTTTTAACCAAAATTGTTGATTTTTTATATCAACAATACGATTTTTTTAGAAGGCTGATCAATTTTTAACAAAAAAGAAAGAACTTTTAACCAACGATAGTTATTTTTTTGTTAAAAATGTGTCTGTTTTAAAAATTCAATTGGTTGAGAATTCGTTTTTTTTTGTGTTGAAAATTGTATTTGTTTTGAACAGAAATTGAGGGATTCTATTGCTGGTTAAATATTTAGCTTTTTTTTATTATAAATTCATTTTTTTATTAAAAATTAACTTTCTGGATATAAATTATTCTTTTTGGTTTAAAAGTCAACTATTTTCTGAAAAATTGACCTTTTAGCTTGATTTTCTTGAAACTTCACAATTTTTGGATAAAAATTCAGCTATTTCATAAAAAAATGGATTTGCTGGAAAATTCAACAATTTGGAAGAAAATTAAACTGTTTGAATAAAAATTATACTTTTTATTTTTTAAATTTAACTATTGTCTTGAAAATTTTCCTTTAATCTGGTTAAAAAATTGTTCTGAAAATATGGAAAATATTTTTGGTTAAAAATTTATCTTTTTCAATTGAAAATTCCACAACTTCGGTGACAGTTCATCTTTCCGGTCTAAAAATTAACTTTGTTGTTAAAACTAATTTTTTCTCGGTATAAAAGTTTCCTTTTTTCTAAAAGATTCGACTTTTTAGTTTGAAAATTAAAATATTTTGTTAAAAATCTGTCTATTTGTGTATAAAATTGATCTTTATATATGTTTATAAACTTTTTTAATGCTTTCTTTTTGTTGAAAATTATTATTTTATCGCGAATTTAACTCTTACAGTTAAGGTTGAAAGCTTAACTTCTTCAGTTAAAAATTTAATAATTAGGTTGAAAATTCAAGTGTTTTCTTGAAAGTTCGTCTTTTCTTAAAAAATTAATCTTCTTAGAAAATAATTCCTTCTGATTAAAAATTTATCTTATTTGCTGAAAATTCTTCCTTTACGGTCAATAATTCTTCTATTATGTTAAGAAAGTCATCTTTCTTGTTTGAAAATTCCTCTCAAATGTCTGAAAATGAAATTTAAGTAAAAAAATTCAATATTTCGGCTTAAAAATGTAAACTTTAATGTATTGACACGAATATAAATTTAATTTTTCGATCAGAGAAGTGTCCCCGTTACAAAATCTTTGGGACCCCCCTCCAATGTGACACTGTGTACCATAAGTGCAAACCCACGCCCCCTTAAGAGCGTCACGTAACATCTGGACGCTCCCATATCTGCTAATTATGGAAAGAATGTAAAAATTGTCTTCTAGTTGAATAAAAAAAATAAAATAAAGGGTAATTTTGTACAACGAAAAGAGAGGCAGGCAGACAGAGCAGTGAGATGAAAAGTGGAAGGAAGCTTTCTCAAAATTGTGGAAGTGACAGCTGCAGATCGGATCGAATCGAAGAATCTTGTCCAGTCGTACCAGCAAGCGAGCAAGCAAGCAAGCTTATGGCAGTGTCGCTTATATAAGAGAAACTCACTTGTTCATGGGTTTCTAACGAAATATCGACGGAGCAGTGTATCCTTACATATAATCTGTAGGGTCAATGACACGAAAGTCAAGTGGCCCCAAACCAAACGCGAATTACGTAAGTTTCACCTCGTCGCCTCGTTCGCCGAGACCAACTTGGACGTACTTATGTACATTATTTATAATAATAAAGGTGTGCACTCTGCAGTTTCCTCCTGCGCGGTAATCACGAGCTGAGTCGAGTTCAGCTGAGCTGAGCTGAACTATACTAGAGATCCTCTAGGTAGAGTTGAGACACAAACTCACACAGCCTCACACGGACTTGTCACTGCGCATCGCGATTAGGCCGGAACCAGAAGTCCTCACAAAGGGCGCAAAAGTTTGATATGCTCAATGAATATTTTCAGTTAAAAAAATTAATATTTTTAACCAAGACATAATTATTAAACACATTAGATAAGTTTTAAGCAAAAAACTGAACTTTTGATTAAAATGGGGAATTTTCAATAAAAAAATCTGCCCGCTTTGCGGGCACATTCTTTTCGCGCGCGGCTCGCTTCACTCGCAAGTTTGAGCGCGCCTAGGGCGCGCGACGGTTCAATCTCACGCTTCGCGCTCGATAATGGGTTACCTTGCGCTTCGCGCTCGGATATTTATTTTTTGCATTTGGAATGCTTGAAAAAAACTTCATCAAAAAGATCTCTTTTAGATGGCAGTATTTATATGCGTCTTCATATTCTGAATTGTCTTCTTAATTAAATATAGTCGAAGATTAAATTTTTTAAATCTCTGTAGCCTTTGGCGTAGACATTCTCATTGTGACACTCGCGCTGCGCTCTCGATTTCCGACAGACACATTTTTTTTTATTTGATTTTTTTTCAACTTTTTTTTCACGAATAAAACAAAAGATACGCGTCCTATCAAGAAGTGATTCTTAACGAAATTGTATATCTTTTTTGGGATAACAATTTTTGTTAACTCGTCTTTTTACGTATCCTACATAGTTTGTCTACAAAATAAAATTTTTTAATTTTCATTATTTTTTTGTGCAATCAAAATTTGAATTTTTAAAGAAAATCCAAAAATTTGTCATGATATTGTCATGAATATTGTCATATCGTGCGTATTTTGGCTTAAAATTTTGATTTTCGGTTGATTAAAAAAATTTTGAAAACGCTATATCTCTGAGAATATTATTTTTATCGAAAAAAATCATGAGGATAAATTGTTTGTTCTTTTTAATACTATAAATATCCATAAATAGAATTTTCAAATTCAGAAAAAAGTGGTCTAAAAAATTTTCAAAATGGGCTCACTTTTTGAATTTTCATCAAAAATAGCTGGTTAAGGAACTCGTCTTTTCTTTTAGGACCTAAAAAAAGTCTGCCAAAGATGGATTTGATTCGTTGATTTTTTCTAGAGTTATCGTGTTTACGGACGGACGGACGGACAGACAGACATACGCCATCGTCAAACCCTAATTTTCGGATTCAGGAGGTCTCGAAATGTGGAGCTCCGTTGAAAAACTGTGATGTCAAATGTCCGACAATTCTAATACTTTCTCAATCATAAATGATGAGAATGTAAAAATGACTTTGAACCAAACAGGCGAGTTTTCGAATAAAAACAATAGTTTTTTAACCGAGAAACTTAAATTTTTAACCAAAACTGAAATATTTATATTTTCATTCAAGAAAATTAATTCTCAATTTAAAAAATTAATCTTCTACTAAAATGACGAATCTTCAACCAGAAAGATTAATTTTCTACTAAGAAAGTCGAATTTTCAACTAAATCTAATGTAAATTTTATATTTTGAATCAAATGTAAAATAAGACATTTCTTTAGTAAAAAAATTAATTTTCAGCCATTTGAATAAAAATTATACTTTTTATTTTTTAAATTTAAAAAAAGAAGCTGAATTTTCAACTAAAAAGAGTAGCTTAAATTTCAGTTAAAAGAATTATTATTTTCAGGCGAAACAAAATTATTAAACACATTAGACAAGTTTTCAATCAAAAAACTGAACTTTAAATAAAAATTGTCAATCGTCAATTAAAATTACTTTTAACCAAATATGTGAGTTTTCAACCAAGAACAATATTTTTTACCAATAAAGACGCTTTTTCAACAAAATACATAAATTTTTAACTAAAAAAGTTGCATTTTCAACCCATAATTACGATTTTTCAAGAAAATAGTTCAATTTCGAATTTAAAAATATAGCTTAAACAAAAATTTCTACTCAATCTTCAAGAAAAAAATGAATTTGAAATAAAACTTTGAATTTTGTCTACAAGAAAATGAATTTGTATGAAATTTGTTGAAATTCTCACCAAAGAGTTAAACTTAAAAAAAAAACTAAAAAAAATATTTTCAATGAAAATTATGAATCTTTACCCCAAAAACTGAATTTTTAATCAAATAGTTGAATTTCTAAACATAAAGATGAATTTAAAACGCCGAAGATTTTTTTCTATCTAAAAGACAAATTTTCAACAAAATAAATAAATTTTGAGTCACAGAAAGAAAATTTTAACGAAAATAATTAATCTTTCATTGAACAAAATGAATTTTGAAAAACGAACATTCATTTTCTACACAAAAATTAAGTTTCTATCTAAAAACTTAACTTAACTTTGTCTTTAAAAAAGATCAATTTAAACCAAAAACCGAATAGACTAAGAAGATTAATTTTCTAACAAAAAACGACGAATTTTTGAGCAAAAAGAATAAGTTTCAACCATAAACATTAATTTTGTACAAAATTCGTGAACTTTTAACTAAATAGTTGAATTTTTAACTGAAAAAATATTAATTTTCAACCAAAATAGAAATTATTTTCAAACATCAAATAAAGAATTTCCAACAAATTAGTTCAGTTTTTAATCAACAAACAAAAAATAATTTTTATCGAATAAATGAATTTTCCAGGAAGCAGTTGAATTTTCAACCAAATAAATAAAATTTTAATCAAGAATATTAATGGTTCACCAAAAAGACGCATTTTCCACTGAATACGTATATGAATTTTAAACAAAATAGTTTAATTTTCAAATTTTAAATCAAAAATAAAATAGTTAAACATTCAGTTAAAGAAAATGTTTTTAAACAAAACAAGACGTATTTTCAACAAAATTAATCAATTTTTAGCGAAAGAAAAACATTTTTCATAAAAATGATGTACCTTTCACCCAAGAAAATGAATTTTCAACTACGAACTTTAATCTTTGACCAAAAAAATTAATCTTTGACAAAATACATTAATTTTTGACCGAATAATTGAACTTTCAACTATAAAAGATCAATTTTCAACCAAATGTCGAATAATTACATTAACTTTTTAAAAAATTACTTTTCAATCAAATAAAGAAGGAGTTTTCAAAAAAATATTGTAACCAAGAAGATCAATTTTCTACCGAAAACACTAAATTGAACAAAATAAAAGAACCATAAAAAAGATATATTTCGGGTTCTAATCGTGTACAAAAAGATTAATTTTCTACTAAGAAAGTAGAATTTTGAACTAAGAATAAGGTAAATTTTATATTTTGAATCAAATGTGCAATAGTAAATTTCTTTAGTAAATAATTAATATTTAAGCGATAATGAAAAATTTTCGAGGGAACAGTTCAATTTTAAACTTAAAAATATAAATTAAAAAAACAATTTCTACTTAATCTTCAAGAACAAAAATTAATTTTTTTCATAAAAATTTCAAATTTTGGATTAAAAATTCAGTTATTTTATAAAAAAATGGATTTGCTTAAAAATTCAACAATTTAGAAGAAAAATTAAACTATTTAAATAAAAATTATACTTTTTTTTTGTAATTTAAATTTTATATTGAAAATTCTCAACCATTTAAAGTTTCTTAATTAAAAAAAAACCCAAATTTTCAACTAAAAAGGGTAACTTTCAGACCAAAAATAGAAAAGTTAAATTTTCAGTGAAAATAATTATTATTTTCAACCGAAACAAACTTATTAAACACATTAGACAAGTTTTCAATAAAAAAAACTGAACTTTAAATAAAAATTGTGAATTTTCAATTCAAAATTACTTTTAACCAAATAGGTGAGTTTTCAATCAAGAACAATATTTTCTTCACTAAAAAAGAACATTTTTCAACAATACATGAATTTTTAACTAAAAAAAGATAAATTTTAAACCAAAAATGGAATATTTGTTTTTTTCATTTAGGAAAATTAATTTTCAATTAAAAAAATTAATCCTCTACCAAAAACATAAATTTTCTAAATGTAAGGTGAATTTTATATTTTGAATTAAATGTGAAATAGTAAATTTCTTAAGGAATATTAATTCAAAAAAATTAATTTGTAACAAACTGGTGGAACTTCTAACCAACACGATAAACTTTTTACCCAAAGAGAGAAATCTGTATCAAAATGTATGATATTTCAACTAGAAAGATAAATTTTCTACCCAAAGAAAAACATTTTCAATGAAAATTATAAATCTTTACCCCAAAAACTAAATTTGATATTAAACAGTTGAATTTCTAATTATAAAGATGAATTTTCAACCAAGAAGATTATTTTTCTTTCTAAGAGACGAATTTTCAACAAAATCAATAATTTTCAATCACAGCAATAAGTTTTTAACGAAAATGATCAATCCTTCACTGAAAAAAATGAATTTTCAACCAAAACATTGAATTTTTAACTAAAAATTTGAATTTATAAACAAAAAGATGAATTTTTAGCCAAGAATATTAATTTTTTACAAAAAAAGAATAATTTTGAACTAAGAAGATAAATGATCAAAAATAAACATACATTTTCTACAAAAAATTAGATTTTGAGCAAATTCTCCTTTGCTTCGTTGGAAATCAAACCGCAGAACTTTCGATTGCCGATCAGGTGCATTTCCTTCAAGCTACTAGAGAGACCGAAAGAAGAGTCCTTTTTCAAAAATACCTTTTTCAGCTAAAGGGAAAAGTTCTGTGAGTCGATTACCAGCCGAGGGAAGATCTTTTTTATGGAAAAAATTAATTAGAAAATTTTTTAATTTATAGCTCCATCTAGTCTGAAAAGATGTTAAGAATTTTTGTTATTCTCTGATTATTTTAGAGCTTTTTTAATAAAAAAAGATTAAATTCAGAGGAAACCAATGCTACATAAAAATACACTCAAACCCCGATATAAGTACCCCCGATTCACGACATTCCGAGAAGTCAGGTTTTCCACAGTTTCTTACTGAGGGGAGCCGGGGCACAGTGGGTTGAAATGAAAGGATGGAGGAGTTTTGAATTTTTAGTTTTGATTAGTTTTAATTAGTTTTTATTAATTTATTAGTTTTAATTAGTTTTAATTAATTAGTTTTAATTAGTGATTTTTACGCAAGAAAATTTGCCAACCGATATTTGTTTATAATTTATTAATTTGATGAAATGTATTTAATAACTTTATAATTTATTTGTTTAAATATTGAAAAAATCAGTTGACTGGTGGTCCCAAGTTCACACTGTAAATTTTTATTATTGAAGATTTATTTATATACATTATTGAAAAATTTATGAACAACTATCGTTTAACAAATTTTCTTTAATTAAAATAACTGGAAAGATATTTTGTAAAGAATAAAAAGAAAAAACAATTCTTTTTTCCTATAATTGCCAAGAATAGGCAATTGTTTAGACAATTTGTTGAAAAAAGTTATAAACAAATATCGATTGACAAATCTTCTTTAATTAAACTTAATGACAATATAGTTTGTAGAGAATAAGAAGAAGGAACGATTTTTTTGCCCATAAATGCCGATAATAGGCATTTGTTTAGATAATTTGTTGAAAAAACTTATAAATAAATATCGATTAGAAAAATATAGAAGAAGAAGAAACCATTGCTTTTGCCTTTAAATGCCTAAAAAAAATTCCCTACTTATCTATTCAGTCTTCTCTTGCCCGAATCGGGTGCGGGTTAGTCCGTCAAGAAAAAAATGTAATAATTATCTCATTTAAATAATTAATGTACATTTTCAGAAAGAATGTAAGCAATGTCAAAAATGAAAAGTAAACACAAAAAAAATCTTTTTTCTCACTAAACAGTCTGTCCTTTCAGGCCCTCATCGGGCGCTGGGTAGTCCGCCAGGGACCGAATTTTTTCTAATTTTGTCCGAACTAAAGTTTGACCATTCAAAAATGTTTTACTTCTACTCAGCGCCATAATAGATCGGCTTGACAGCGCCATATTAGCGGTCAGGATTGTCTATCCTGGCCCCTGATAGTTTCCCGATAATTTTCTACGCGGGACTAGATTCATGCGAATCATTGTCCCAAAAAGATGATATTTCAACCAAGTAGTTGTATTTTCAACCAAGAGGACTAAATTATTAATTTTTTTACTGAAAAATAGGAATTTTCAACAAATTACATAATTTTTATCAAAATACACGATTTGACAACTAAAAGAGATAAATTTCCAATTTAAAAATTCATTTTCTACAACAAAAATGTTAAACAAAATAGTCCAATTATTAACCAAAGAGATGATATTTTAAATAATATAATGAATCTTCAACTGGAATAGTTAAATTTTTAATTAAAAAGTAAATTCTACGCTTAAAAACCAAATATTTTTTAACAAAACAGTTTAACATTTCACATAAATATTCTATTTTTAACCAAAAAGTATGAATTTTCGAACAAAGAGATTAGTTTTCTAACAAAAAGTCAAATTTTTAATCAAACACATAAATTTTCTACCAAATGATTGAAATTGCAACTTAAAATAGAATGTAGTTAAATTTTCATTTAAAAATCAATTAATTTTTCAACCAAAACAGTAAATGCACGATTTGAAATCGTGCATTCGTAAAAAATAATTTATAACAAAAGAATTCAACTTTATATAAAAATAATTGAAGTTCTAAACAAAACAGAGTAATTTTCATGCAAGAAGATTTATTTTTAACCTAAAACGACAATTTTTCAACAATCAGTTAATTTCCAATAAAAAAACGAAATTTTTAATTAAATAAATTCATTTTTAACAAATAAATTACCTTAAAAACGAAAATTTTAAGTAAAAAAACTAATCACAACTTTTTTCAAAAAATAGGCTACCATGAGACCAATTTTTAGTCAAATGGAAACATTTTTAAGAAAACAAGATACCTCGATTAAAGGTGGATTACTCCAGCATACTGAGAACCCCCAAAATTCTTTAACCAATAATAATAATAATAATAATAATAATAATAATACTAATAATAATAATAGAACTAGATTAAATAGGGATTACCCCTATCATATTTGGATTAAACTGTATTAGACTGATAGTACATTAAATTACTTCATCTACCATGCATTTTACGTGGATTACTCCGAATAGTGTGATTACTGCGAATCACTTGAATTACTCATAATAACGAGTAGTATATTCGCGGATTAGAGCGGGATAAATCTGAATTACTTGATTGACTTTGCATCACAACTGGATTACTATTGTAACTGGGATTACCCTGAATTACTTCGGATCACAATTATATTACTCTGTATGGCACCTCGATTATTTAGAAATACTTAATAAAACAATTAATATTAAATAATCACTTAATATACTCCAGATTACAAGTAGATTACTCCTGCTTCCAAGTAGAATACTCCAAAATACTTGTTTCACTCCGCCTTACAGATGGATGAAGCCTGATTACACTTAGATTACTCCGACTTCGTTGAATTACTTCAGATTCCAAGCGAATTATACCATATTACACTTGGATTACTTCGAATGACTTAAATTACTATATATTTCAGACGGATTGTACCATATTACAAATTGGATTACTCCAAATTATTTGAATTACTCCAAATTCCGAGTCCATTATGCCATATTACGCTTGGATTACTCCGAATTACTTAAATTACTCCACTTTCCAAGTGAATTCTACCATAGTACACTTGAATTACTCCAGATTTTAAGTCAATTATGTCATATTAAATTATTGATTACTCAGAATTACCTGTATCACTAAGGATTCCAAGTAAATTCTACCATATTACACTTTGAATTATCCGAATTACTTACATTACTCCGGATTCCGGCTCAATTATGCCATATCACACTTGGATTACTTAAAATTACCTGAATTACTCCATGTTCCATGTCTTTTCTACTATATTAAAATTGGATTACTCTGAATATTTGAATTACCCCAAATCACAAGTCGATTATGCCATATTACAATCGGCTTACGCCGAATTACTTGAACTACTCCACTTTCCAAGTGAATTCTACTATATTGCAATTTAATTACCCCGAATTGTTTGAATTACTTGGGATCCCATCTGAATTATGCCTTATTACACTTGGATTACTCCGAATGATTTCAATTACTCCAGTTTCCAAGTAAATTCTACTATACTACACTTGAATTATTCCGGATTCTAAGTCAATTACGTCATATTACATTTTGATTACTCAGAATTACTTCCATTACTAAGGATTCCAAGCAAATTCTACCATATTACACTCTGATTGATCCGAATCACTTACATTACTCCGGATTCCGAGTCAATTATGCCATATCACACTTAGATTACTCAAAATTAATTGAATTACTCTAGATTCCACGCAAATTCTACTATATTACAATTGGATTATTCCGAATATTCGAATTACTTCAAATTACAAGTCAATTATGCCATACTACAATTTGATTACTCCGAATTACATGAATTACTCCGATTTTCAAGTGAGTTCTGCAATATTACAATTTGATTACTCCGAATTGTTTGAATTACTCCGGACCCCAAGTCAATTATGTCATATTACACTTGGATTACTCCGAATGACTTAAATAACTACAGTTCTTAAGTAAATTCTACCATATTACACTTAAATTAGTCCGAATTTTTGGTCAATTATCTTATATTACACTTTGATTACTCAGAATTACTTATATCACTAAGGATTCCAAGTGAATTGTACCATATTACACTTTGATTCATCCGAATTACTTGCATTACTCCGGATACGAGTCAATTATACCATATCACACTTGCATTACTCGAAATTACTTTATTTAATACAGATTCCATGCGAATCCTACTAAATTACAATTGGATTACTCTGAATTATTTGAATTACTCCAAATCCCAATTCAATAACGTTATACAATTGGATTACCCCGAATTACTTGAATTTCTCCAGATTCTAAGTGAATTCTACCATGTTACATTTGGATTACTTCGAATTACTTGAATTACTACATATTCCATACGAATTATACCATATTACAATTGGATTACTCTGAATTATTTGAATTACTCCAAATCACGTGTCCATTATGTCATATTACAATGGGATTATTTCAAATTACTTGAATTACTCCATATTCCAAGTGAATTCTACCATATCACACTTAGATTACACCGAATTACTTGAATTACTCCGGATCTTCAGTCAATTATGGTATATTACACTTGGATTGCTCCAAATGACTTGAATTACTCCAGTTTCCAAGTGAATTCTGCTATATTACAATTGAGTAATTCAAAATTCCAAGTCAATTATGCCATATCACAATTGGATTACTCAAAATTATTTGAAATACTCCAGATTCCAAGTCAATTCTACCATATTAAGATTAAATTACTCCATACTCCATGTCAATTATGCTATATGATACTTCGATCGCTCAGAATTACTTCAATTGCTTCAGATTACAAGTTAATTCAACCATATTACGATTGGATTAACCAGAATTATTTGAATTACTCCAAATCCCAAGTCAACTATGCCATATTACACTTGGATTACTCCGAATTATTTGAATTATTCCAGTCTCGAAATGAATACTACCATATTAAAATTTAATTACTATGAATTATATGAATTACTCCGGATGTTAAGTTAATTATGGTATATTACACTTGAATTGATCCGAATGACTTGAATTACTCCAGTTTCCATGTAAATTCTACCATATTACACTTGTATTACGCAGAATTACTTGAATTACTAAGTATTTAAAGTGAATTCTACCATATTACACTTTGAGAACTCCGAATTACTTTTATTACTCCGAATTCCGAGTCATGTATGCCATATCACACTTGGATTACTCAAAATTAGTTGAAATACTCCAAATTCCAAGTGAATTATGCCATATTACAATCGAATCACTCCAGATTCCAAGTCAATTAGGCCATATTACACTTGGATTACACAAAATTACTTCAATTACTTCAGATAACAAGTTAATTCTGTCACATTACACTTGAATTACTCCGGATTCCAAGTCAATTATGCCATATTACACTTCGATTACTCAAAATTACTTCAGTTACTTTAGATTACAAGTTAACTCTGCCATATTACACTTAAGTCACTCTGGATTCTAAGTCAATTATGCCATAATGCACTTCGAATACTCTGAACTGCTTGAAATAATACAGATTCTAAGTGAATTCTGCCATATAACAAATAAATTACTCCAGATTCCAAGGTAATTATATCATATTACACTTGGATTTCTCCGAATTACTTCAGTTAATTCACATTACATGTTAATTCTGCCATAATATACTTGAATTACATTAGGTAACTAAATTAAACCGGATTCTAGGTCAATTATGTTATATTAAACTTGGATTACTCAAAATTAGTTGAAATACTCCAAATTCCAAGTGAATTATGCCATACTACAATCGAATCACTCCAGATTCCGAGTCAATTATGCCATATTACACTTGGATTACACAAAATTACTTCAATTACTTCAGATTACAAGTTAATTCTGCCACATTACACTTGAATTACTCCGGAGTCCAAGTAAATTATGCCATATTACACTTCGATGACTCAAAATTACTTCAGTTACTTTAGATTACAAGTTAACTCTGCCATATTACACTTAAGTCGCTCTGGATTCTAAGTCAATTATGCCATAATGCACTTGGAATACTCTGAACTGCTTGAAATAATACAGATTCTAAGTGAATTCTGCCATATAACAAATGAATTACTACAGATTCTAAGGCAATGATGTCATATTACACTTGGATTTCTCCGAATTACTTAAGTTAATTCGGATTACACGTTAATTCTGCCATAATATACTTGAATTACATTAGGTAACTAAATTAAACCGGATTCTAGGTCAATTATGTTATATTAAACTTGGATTACTCAAAATTAGTTGAAATACTCCAAATTCCAAGTGAATTATGCCATATTACAATCGAATCACTCCAGATTCCGAGTCAATTATGCCATATTACACTTGGATTACACAAAATTACTTCAATTACTTCAGATTACAAGTTAATTCTGCCACATTACACTTGAATTACTCCGGATTCCAAGTAAATTATGCCATATTACACTTCGATGACTCAAAATTACTTCAGTTACTTTAGATTACAAGTTAACTCTGCCATATTACACTTAAGTCACTCTGGATTCTAAGTAAATTAAGCCATAATGCACTTGGAATACTCTGAACTGCTTGAAATAATACAGATTCTAAGTGAATTCTGCCATATAACAAATGAATTACTCCAGATTCCAAGGCAATTATGTCACATTACACTTGGATTTCTCCGAATTACTTAAGTTAATTCGGATTACACGTTAATTCTGCCATAATATACTTGAATTACATTAGGTAACTAAATTAAACCGGATTCTAGGTCAATTATGTTATATTAAACTTGGATTACTCAAAATTAGTTGAAATACTCCAGATACTAAGTGAATTCTGCCATTTTTACTGTTGGATGACTCTGAATTATTTAAATCACTCCGGACCTCAAGTCAATTATGCCATATTACACTTGGATTAACTCCGAATTACTTGGATTACTCCAGATTACAAGTGAACTCTACCATATTACTTTTGGATTACTTAGGATTACTTGAAATACTCCAGATTACAAGTGAATTCTGCTGTATTACACTTGAGTCACTCCGGATTCAAAATCAGTCATGCCATATTGCACTTGGATCACTCAGAGTTAGTTGAAATAGTCCAGATACCAAGTGAATTCTGCCATTTTTACTCTCGGATTACTCCGAAGTACTTGAATTACTCCCAATTCCAAGTAAATTATAATCATACCCTATCCAATCCTACCGAACCCTATCCGATCCTATTAAATCCTATACTATTCTATCCTATCCAATCCTATCCTATCCCTAATATAATGGTTTCAGCCCGGGACAACCAAACTTTGCACCGATTACTATAATCATACACTAGTCACATACAATTTTTAAAATATGAACACAGTAAATTTGAATTTAAGAATTAAGTCCTCTATTCATACCGATTTTTACTTGTAGTCAGGAAAACTTTCTTAAATCTAGATAGATCCAGAAAAATCCGGAATGCACTTCAGGATTGAGTACGTAATATACCTAATGTAGATTTTTTAAAACACTTTTAAATAAAATCTGGAAGTTTTTAAAATGATTTTAATAGGTTTTAAGATAGAAAAATAATTTTTCAAGATTGCTGGAAATATTTAAACTTATTCCTTTTTTAAATTCATTTTAAGAGACTATTAAAAAAAAATTAAAAACATTACAAAATTTTTTTGAAAAGTTATCAGTTTTTAAACATTTTTTTAAACTTCAAAGAGTTCTAAATATCTTTCAATGATTCAAATTTTTCTTAAAATTTTATGAAATCCTGTAAAGTAAAAGACATTATTTTAGAAATTTTGTAGATACTTTTTGGACATACTTGAAATCTGCAAAAATCTTTTTAAATAAATAATTACGCTAAATTTTTATTTAGTATTAAAAATTATTTTTCCCTCAAAGATATAATTTCCAAAAATATGTATTTTTTTGGACGGCAAAAATGGTGTTGCTTGAGAATTCGTCATTTTTTATTAAATCAATTTTTTAATTCAAAATTTAATTTTTTTAAATATTTTAAAGAGAATATTAAATTTTTGGTAAAGAATTAATCTGTTTTTGATTAAAATTCAACTACTTTTTTTATTAAAAAATTACTTATTTGGTTGAAGATTAATTATTTTAGTAAAAATGTTAATCTATTTAGATTCAACAATTTTGTTAAAAGTTCGTTGTTTTGGATGAATTTAATTGTTTTTTATTTAATACTATAATATTTTTTGTTTGAAAGATCGATTATTAAATTTTTCATTCAGAATTTAGCATTTTTTGTTAAAAATTCAACTCATTCTTTGTTAAAAGTGATGTTTTTGTTAAAGATTCATGATTTTATTCAAAAATTTGTATTTGTATTGTTAAAATAAATTTTTTTGGTAAAATTTTGATTTGATGTACCTGAAATGTTTGTAAATCCTTTTGAATGTATTTAAAAATCTTAGGAAAATTATATTTATATAACCTTTAAAACAAATAAACAATTAAACCTGAGAAATGAATAATAATTATTAAAAATTTTTATTTTGTGTTAAAAATTAGCTTTCCTCTACAATCGAAAAACTTTTTTGTTAAAAATTAGTATGTGTTTTTTGGTTGAAAATAAGTTTTTTCATCTAAGAATTTAACTATTCCTTTTTTTTTAAATTTATTCTTTATAAATTGAAACATCCACTATTTGGTAGAAAAATTATATATATTTTTTAATTTCGTCTTTTTGGTTCGGAAATTAATATACTTTGTTTAAAATTTATCCTTTTGTTTGAGGATTCAACTATTTGTATAAAAATAGGTCTTTTTTGTTTAACTAAACTGGTTGAAAATTCTTTTTTTATTGAAAAGTAATTTTTTAAACTAAAATTTCGACGAATTCACACAAAATTATTGATGCGATTGTAGCAAAAAGAAAATCATCCTAATTAATAGAAACAATTAAAAAATTGTGCTTTTTTTGTGAATTTTTTTTTTTTTTAATACTTCTCATGTGTGATTCGTAAAGCTTCGAGATATCTTGGCAATTTGCAAAAATGGAAGGCTTTCTCGTTTATCTTGACCTAATTCATTCAACATTACTTCTTTTTTTTATAGAAGCAGGTATTAAATAGATAGATATTTATCGTTTTCCAAGTCATAAAAAGACATTCTGAGAGTTGTAGGAATCAAACAGGAACGGCTTGTGAGACTTTATTTTCAGGGCCAGTGATCAAGGAAAATAAGTGATAAGGAAACGTAAGTTTCCTCAGGAAATTCTATTTTTAATAAAAAAAAATCATTTCATTCTGAAGTTGAAATTTTTACCATAATAATTTAATATTAACGATTTTTTTTAGAGTTTCATTTTCATAGGTTAGGAAAAACCTGGAAATCAGGAAAAAGTCAGGAAATTTATTGGTCAAGGAAAGTCAGGAAAGTCAGAGATATTTTTAAAAAATTGCGAAAATTTTGGAATTTCTATAGGAGGCACTTAAGTAATTGTCGACGATAATAAATTAGGAAATTGAAATGTTAATTTGAAACTATTTTAGTTAATTAATATTTGATTATATTTATTTTTTTATTTTCATTTTTTTCTATTACTTTTAGTAGCTTCTTCGTGATCATAATATTTTTGATTAAGAGTTATATCACTTGTTTTTCAAATTCCAAAATTTTGTTAAAACGTCATTCTTTTTGGTAGAAAAAGAACTTTCTGATAAAAATTTATATTTTGATATTGAAAATTTGTATTTTAGGTTTAAAAGTGTGCAAATTCATCTCTAAGGTTGAAAACTGAATTGTCTTTGAAAATTACTTTCTTTTATTAAAGAATAACTTTTTTTAATTGAAAATTTAACTATTTAATTCAAAGATTCATCATTTTTCTTAAAAATTTATCTCATTGGTTGTCAATTACTTTTTTGGTTGAAAATTAATTATTTTAGCTTTTAGATTTTTTTCATCTTTATTGGAATTTTATCTGATTAGTTGAAAATTACATTTTAGAGTTGAAAATTAAGTCTTTTAAATGATCATTTAAAATTTTCATTTTTGCTTAAAACTCGATGTTCAAAATGGGTCTCTTTTGGTCGATAAAACGGTTTTCGATTTAAAATTACACTTTTTTAATTAAAAAATGAACCGATTATTTAAACTTTAAACTAATTAAAAAAAATCGTTTTGTTGTCAAGGATTTATAATTTTAGTTGGAAATGCATCTCTTTAATAAGAAATTAAATTGTTTTACTGAAAATCCCCCTTTTAATTTGAAAATAAATTTTTTGAAATAAAAATTTAACTATCCCAATTAAAGATTGATAACTTTGGTTGAAAATTACTTTTTTTTGTTGAAAATTAATTTAAGTGAATTAATTAAAAAATTACTTTTAACTGACAATGTAACAATGTTCTTAGTTTAACATTTTCTTGCGTTAAAAACTCAACGAATTTGCAAAAAATTAGTTAAAAAGTTCAACAATTTTAATGAAATTTTTTTCTTTCTTGAACTGAAAATCTCTATTTGTTGAAAAATTGCTTTTTTGGTTTTAAAATTCATCTTCGGTTGAAAATTTGGTTGAAAATTCATTCTTTTTTGTTCAAATTTAACTCTTTTCACTAAAACTTTAATTTTTCATTTTTGGTTAAAAATTGACTTTTTTATTTCTTTTTTTATATATTTTGGTAGAAATTTCATTTTATTGTTTTTTCTAAAAATATCAACCATTACATTTTTGTTCAGAATTCATCTTTGCACATTAAGACCTCGAATATTTTGTTAAAGATGTCAAATATTTAGTAGAAAATTTAACTATTTCTTTGATAGTTCGTCTTTTTGGACAGCAAATATTTAATATTTTTATATTGAAAATTCGACATGTGGTTGAAAATTCAACTCTTTAGTTAAAAATGCATCAATTTTGTTGAAACTTTAGTCATTTTGTTGAAAATGTCATTAATCTGTTGAATTTTATTCTATTTTGTTAAAAAAAAATTGTTTGTAAGAAAAATCGACTGAATTGCAAAACATTTTTATTTTTGGATAGAAAATTAAGCCTTATGGATTAAAGATTTATTTCTTCTGGGAAAATTTTCATCTTATTTTGTTAAAATAGCAACTATAACTTTTTTCGTTGAGAATTAATCTTTCTAGCTGCAAAATTCAACAATTTATTTAAAAAGTTAATGGTTTTGTGGGGAATTCATATTTTTGTCTGAAAAATCAACTATTTGGTAAAAAAAATCATTTTTATGAAAATTTAACTATTGGGTTGAAAATGCAACTGTTTTGTTGATAATTCAATCATATTGTTAACAATAAAACTATTGGTTTGAAAATTAAATATAAACTAAAACAAATAACAAATAAAATAAACTAATATAAAATAATTAATTAATAAAAGTTAAAAATAAATAAAATAAAAATTTGGTTGAAAGTTACAGTATTTATACTTCTTTTTGAACTGTTACGTTAAAAAATTGAACTAATTAGTTCAAAATTGAACTATTTAGTTAAAAATTAGCTTTTTTGTTGAAACCTTATATTTTGTTCCAAATTTTAATTATTTTTTAGAAAATTCGCCTTTCTGGTCTACTTTTTGTCTAAAATAAAATTTTAAATTGAAAATTCATATCTTTTGGTCGAAAATTAAACTATCAGATTGAAAAATTATTTTTTCGGTATTAAAATTAAATTTCTTTATAGAAAATTTGACTTTTTTCTTGAGCATAAAAATATTTCGGTTGAAGTTTCAATTATTTGGTTGTAAATTAATTTGGTGCTTGTTTAAAACTCATATTTTCGGATTAAAAATACACACTTCATTGTCACAAATTCAAATAAGTGCTTAAATTAATTTTTTTCTAGAAAACTCACACTTTCAGGTTGAGAAGGCAATTGTCTTGAAGAAAATTCTTTTTTTTTCTTATTCGAAGATACAACTATTTTGTGGACAAATAACTTTTTTGGTGAAAATTCACACTTTTTGTCGAAATTTCCAGTATTTGGTTAGAAATTAATTTTTTTCTTGAAAACTTATGTTTTCGGGTTAAAATTGCATTTGTTTCGTAAACAATTCGTCTTTTTGGTTCAAACATTCAAATATTTTGTAAAAAATTTAATTTTTTGGTTGAAAACATATATTTTTTTGTCGAAATTAAAAAAATTTGTTAAAAAATTAATTTTTTTGTTAAAAATTAATATTTTCAGGTTGCAAATTCAAATTTTTTTGCATAAAATTCGTCGTTCTTGGGTGTTAATTCAGATATTTTATTAAAAATTCGTCTTTTTCGGAATAAAAATTCAACTATTAAGTTGACAATGCAGCCTTTTTTGTTTGATTAAAAATTCATCTTTTTTGATTGAAAATTAACTTTTTGGTTGAAAATTCATCTTTTCTGTTTAAAAATCAACCTATATTATAACATTTTTATCAGCTTTGGTTAAAAATGATTTTTTTTAACGTTGCCTTTCTCGTTGGAAATTTTAAAGGTTTGTTAAAAATCCGTTGCCTTGGATTTAAATTTGATCTTTTATGTTAAAAAGTAATATTTTTGCTTTAAATAAATAAGTTAATTAAAAATATTAATATTAAAATGTTAGTTTGAAATTTTTTATTATTTTTTTAATAGTTTCTTTGTAAAAATCTGTCAAGATTCAATCAGGAAATTTTGAAAAAGCAGTTTTGAGACCAGCCTGATAACCTGGGTGAAGCTTTTAAAATATGAGTTAAATTTCTTTCTTTCCCCTTTTCATTTTAAACTTAGTCTCTTTAAAATGTCCTTAAAATCGGTTTCTTTATCAACAATTATAACTTCCTGTCTGGACAAGAAGAAAAAAAAAACTACAGAACAAGACAGAATTGTTGGCTCAAGTACAGAGGTTTTAATTTATTTATTTCATGTGCAATAGTACTAAGAATCATTGTGAATTTGGGCAGGTGAACGGATCTTAGCATCCAACTCAAGGTCCCTACTTTGCAAGAATGACTTTCATTATGCAATGTTACCTTAAAATTCAAAAGATTGATGCAAAAAATTTTCTTTCATACGTTTACGCTTCTATTCGAAGGTCGTCGACTTTCAAGGTGATGGAGAAAACTATTCCAGACTTCGCACTCTTTTCGCGATTCCCCTTTTTTAAAAGGAAAAAAAGTTAAAGCTTTTTGCAGAAACCGTTTCTGAATTTTCCTAAACAGGAACAAAAATTTTAGCAACGGTAAATGCATAACACTTTGGTCACTTGTTTAAAAAAATTGTGTCACAATTTCAGAATTTTCAGTTTCTGTAAGCAAAAATTTCAATCCGCTTTGAATGCGATCCTGAAGCGAGGAGTGTGCTGTTGCTAACTGCGCACTTCTTTCGGTTACGATAACTTACGTTTCTATTACTATTGAGAAATTTTGGAAACTATTTATAATTTTTAGTTAGTGTAACTAAAAATGTTAAGGGATTAACAAATTTTTTCAGTTAACTAATTTTATTATGAAATTTGTAGTCTATGTTTGTAATGGCAACATGAATAGTAAAAAAAATAAAAGATATAACTATCTAGATGAGAGCACGTCATTTGACGTAAACAGCATGAAAAGGTACTGCGCTTGCGCTACCTATGCATAAGAGGAACACGGCGCGACTTATTATTGCCATGGTTACAAGTTGTCGCTTCGTGTTCCTCTCAAGCGGCCTAGCGCAAGCGTAGTAGGTCTTCATGCCAAAGTTGGGATCACTGCCACAATTTTTGACAAAAACGGAAAATCATAGTGATTAACCACCATGCTTCTTTCGTCACGATAACTTATATTTCCGTTACGATTTAGGCCTTTTAGGAAACTTTATCTCTGATGTATTAATTTTCTTGGTGACTACTGCACCTTTTTAATTGAAAATTTAACTGTTAGATTGAAAAATCGATTACAAATTAATTTATTTGGTTAAAAAGGATTCTTTTTTGGTTGAAAATTAATCTTTTAGATTAAAAATTAATTTTTTTGGTTGAAAGTTTTTTTTTCTAATTCCAAAATTAGTGTCTTTAACAAAATTCATTTGTTTATTTGAATATTTTTACTACTAAGCTGGATTTTTTTCTTAACAACTTATTTCTCTAACTGAAAATGAAGCTATTTTTGCTTTATTTTAGTTTTTTTCTGAACATTCATCTGGCATGTTGAAAATTTGAAAATCATACAATATATGAAAAATATTTGGTTGGCACTTAATATATTATCTTGAAATTATTATTTTTTGGTAGAAAATTACCCCTTTTGGTTGGAATTTTATTTCTTTGGTTGAAAATTCGTTTTTTCATTGAAAATTTATTTTGCGTACTAAAATTAATTTGCCTAGTAGAAAGTTCTAACTGTTTCGCTGAAATATTGTTTTTACTTAAATCCTTTGTTATCTCATTGAAAATTAAATTATTCTATTTTTCGTCGTTTTTTAAAATTCTGAAAATGCATCTATCATTCTTTTTTCATAGAAAATGAACCTTTTGTGGTTGAAATTTCATTTCTGGTGAAAAATTCATTTTTTATTAAAAACTAATTTGTTTAACAAAATACATTTCTTCAGGTGCAAATTTGAACTATTTCGTTGAAATTTTTTTCTCGATTAACTGAAAATTAAGCTATTCTATTTTTTTTAATTGAAAATTTTTCTGTTTTGTTAAAAATTTACCTTTTTTCCATAAAACTAAATTTCCTTGTTGAAAATACAACCATCAGACTAACAATTCCATTAGAAAATAAAATTGTAGATAAAAATGAGTTGTTTTATGTTAACAATTAATGTTTTAAACTAAACATTTAACGATAACATTTCTCGTCGATTTTGAAATGTTTTTATATCTTTTAGGCTGAAAATTCAAAATAATAAAATAAAAATTCATATTTTATTTTGGCTAGAAAATTGATTTATTCAGTTAAAAATTCACTTAGTTTGCTGAAAACTCTTATTATTTAGTCAAAAATTCACTTATTTTGGTGGATATGTCAACTATTATATTTTTTGTCCCGAATTAATTTTTTGTTAAAGATTTATTAGCTTGGTTAAATATTGTCCTTTTTTCAGTTGAAAATTAATTATTTTCACTAAAAATGTAATAATAAAATTTGACAATAACAAATCTTTAATTTTTGTCAGTTCTATTATGTGTACAAATGTTTTTTTTAATAAAACTTCCCTTTTAACTTCATTTTATCTTTTCTTTGGTCAAAATCGAACTAAATTAACAAAATCCAATAAAAAGAATTCAAAAGTTTTTAGTCAAAAGTTAATTTTTTCAATTAAAAATTCAATTGTTTAGTAAAAAAATCGTTCCTTTTGGTTCACAAATTGTTCTCTTTTCGTAAAAATTTTATGTATTTTGCTTAAAAATGCAACCATTTTCTTGAAAATTCATCTTTCAGTTGAATAAATATATTTTTTTTTAAGAAAATATTTTTTAGTTGAAATATCAAATATTATATTATTTTATTAAGAAATGATTTTTTGTGGAATAAAATTAACTACTCTTCTTTAAATTAATTGTTTTCGTCAATTTTAATTATTTTTGGATTAAAATAAATACTTACATTTTTTGTTAAAAATTCATCTTTTTGGTTAATATTTTAACTATTTTTTGTAAATTCTTCAAATTTGTTGTTATTGACATATCAAAAATTACATTTTTCTTTGAGAACTAATCAATTTTTGAAACTCCAACTAATTGAGTAAAAACTGAAACACTTGGTTAAATAATAATACTTTTATTAGAGGATTCATCACTGGTTTGGAATTGAAATGTTTTCTTGAACAATCGTTTTTTTTTTGTTTGCAAATTAATTTTTTAACTGAAAATGTAACTTTTCCATTATTGGCAAAAGGTTGATATTTTCAAAATTGAAAATGCAACTTTCTGGGTAACAAGTGCTACTGTTTGGCTGAAATATCAATTAAATTTAGTGTCAGGAGTTTATATTTTTGGCCGTAAATTCATTTTTTTGGTTAACCATTTTGTTGAAAATTCGTCTTCTTAGAAGGAAAATTTGTCCTCTTTTATAGAGAAAGGGGTCAAAAATTGAACAATTTTCTTTAAAACAAAATTTTCTTGTTGAAAATTGAACTGTTTTGTTAAAAATTCGTCTTTTGGGTAAAAAATTAATCTTTTGGTTGAAAATGAATCTAAGTGATACAAAATTGAACCTTTTTGTTTGAAAATTCTACCATTTAGCTTACCATTTAGTTTTTTTATATTCGACCCTTTTACTTGAAAGCTCCATTACTAGTATTTTTTTAGATTCGTGTTTGATTGAAAATTAATTTTTTTATAAAAAATTTATCATCCTCAGGTAAAATTTAACCCTTTTGTTTAAAATTTATCATTTTGGGTGCAAAAATTCAACTATTTTGTAGAAAATTCCTCTTTCTCGATTGGTAAATAGATTTGAAGTAGCAGAAATTATACCCCTCTTTTTTCGAAAAATCCCTGTATTCTCCTGTTTTGAGATCATTTTTAGCTGTGAGGTCTGCTATTTTAATTCTAGTAAAATTTAAGTGATCCTTTCCTACTTAACAATTTATTATTTTAACATGTGCAAGATAATGTTATGAATCGTAAGAAAAGTAAACACCATTTACTGGATTGAATTTTATTAGTCAAAGTGTCACTTTTCCATCCGGCTGATTGTTAAAAAACAAGTCAGGCAAAGTTTATCAATTTTTTTTTAAATTATCAAAGCAGTGAAAATGCGGTTGTTGTTGCATCAGAGCATCAAAGAACCTGATTGTAAAAAGTCAGTTGAACGACTTGTATGCACGAGGCAACGAATAATATTGTTGTTCATTGTTTTCGCTCCATTCTCAATGACAATCGATAGAGCGTAAAGTGCAATGTACAGCAGGTAGTACTGTACCAAAATTATGTCAGTTTTTATGAAAAATTAGTTTTTTATAAAGTTGGAAACGTAATTAAGAACCGAATTCATCTGTTTAAATCGCAATTAGAAGTTTAAAAAAAATGAAAAAATGAATCGAATTTTGAATCTTAAGTGCAACTCGTACTGTGCCTTAAAAAACTCGTGGAAAAAGACTGCTACTAAGAGGATGTGATCTTAAAAATCTTATCTTTAATTAAAGCCAATAAGAATTAAAAAATCATTTCGGGTTCCCGAGATATGACTAAAAATGTCCAAGCGTTTCTGCATCGAATTTCAGTCAGTGTAACCAGCGAGGTCGTTCATCCGCAATGATCGCTGGGAATTTCTCAGATTTTTTAGTTTAACTTCAACTGGTAATGACTTAGGGCAGTTAAAGAAGAGAACTGAAAATGAAAGGATGTAATCCATAAAATCCTACCTTTTAGGCCCGTAAAACTTTAAAAGAACTTTACGGGTTTCCGAGATATTACTAAAAATGTCCAAGCGTTTCTGTGGCGAGTTTCAGTCGGCGTGACCAGCGAAGCCGATCATCAGAAATTATCACCGAGAATTTCTAAGATTTTTAATTTTAATTTCAACCGATATGGAGATAATCAGCAATAATCGCCGAGGATTTGAAAGATTTTTTAGTTTAACTTCAACTGATATAGTGATAATCAGCAATAATCATTGCGAATTTATAAAAAAATTTTAGTTCAACTTTCACTGATATTGTGACTTAGGACAGTTAAAGAAAATAACTGAAATTAACAGCATGTAATATTTACAATCCTATCTTTGAAGCCCGTGAAACTTTCAAAATCTTCACGTGCTCCCGAGTTATGGCCAAAAATGTCCTAGCGTTTCAATAGAGTTTCAGTTGGCGACTTATAGAGATATGATAAAAAATTTCCAAGCGTTCCTGCGTCGAGTTTCAGTCGGTGTAACCAGCGAGGCCGATCATCAGCAATTATCGCCGAGAATCATTCAGATTTTTTAGTTTAACATCAACTGGTATAGTGACTTAGGACAGTTAAAAAAGAAAACCGAAATTAAAAAGATGTTATCTTTGAAATACTGTCTTTTAAGTCAATTAAATATAACTTAAAATGTCCAAGAGTTTCTGCTTCGAGTTTCATTTAGCGTAGCCAGCGAGGCTGATAGCCGATAATTTTTTCAGACTTTTTACCTTTATTTCGACTCGCACTGCGACTTACGATAAGTTGAGCAGAAAAACTGAAATTAACAGGATGTAATTTTTAGCATCTTATCTATGATTTAAGCCACTAAAGTTTTTAAAATGTTTATGGGTTTCAGAGATATGACTTAAAATGTCTAAACATTTCTGAGGCAAGTTTCAGTCGACGTAATCAGCGAGGCCGGTTACACTGACTGAAACTCAACACAGAAACGCTAGGACACTTTTAGTCATATCTGGGGAACCCATGCAGCCTTTTAAAGTTTGATTGACTTGAATTAAAGACAAGACTTCAAAGATTGAGTAGTATAAATGACAAATTTGGCCTATTTCGTAAATTGATAATTTTATCTTATTTAAAATTAAATTTTTGGTTAAAAAATGAACAACTTGACTTATGGTTGAACCGCTTTGTTAAAAAATCATTTTTTTGTTGACGATTCAAAATTTAAACTTAAAATTCATCTTTTTTTACTGTAAACTTCTTCAAATTTTATGTAATTTTATGAAATTCCTTGAAAATAAATTCTTTTAAAATCGTTAATATCATTCAAAAATACTGAATTTTTAAAAATAATTAAAAGCTCCATCAAATCTGTTAAAACACTTCGAACTTGTGGGAACAGAATGAAATTGATAAGACGTGGTCTTTAAAATCTTATCTTTAATTTGAGCTAGTAAAAGTTGAAAAATCATCACGGGTTTCCAAAATATGACTAAAAATGACCAAGCTTTTCTGCGGCGAGGTTAATTTTTTACCTTAACTTCAACTCGTACTGTGACTAAAGATACCTGTGCAAAAGATTAAAATTACTAACTTTAAAAATCTTCACGGGTTCCCGAGGTATGACTTAAAATGTCCAAATATTTCTAAAAAAAGACTGAAATTGACAGGACGTAATCTTTAAAATCCTATTAAAAGCTAGTAAAACTTGAAAAATCTGCAAGGGTTCCCGAGATATGATAAAAATGTCCAAGCGTATCTGTGCCGACTGAAACTCAAAGCAGAAGCGCTTGGACATTTTTAGTCATATCTGAGGAATCCATGCAGATTTAAAAATTTTTATTGGCTTGAATTGAAGATAAGGCTTCAAAGATTGAGTTCTATAAATTTCAAATTTTTAATACAATTTTCCCAACTTGCTGCAATCGAGGTACAACATTGTGAAAAAATAATTCTTTTTAGATTCAAAATTTTAATGGAAAATTCATTTTTTTAAATTGAAAACTCGTTTCTTTGTTAATTTAAAATTATTTGTTCATAACAACAAATTTAATCGAGAAAAATTTGATTGAAAGATTCGCCTTTTTGTTAAAAAATTTACTCTTTTTAGTTGAAAAAGCAATTTTTAGGTTGAAAATAAACTTTTTTGTGGAAATTTGATCTCTTTGACTAAAAATTCACCTATTTTTAGTTAAAACTGATTTTTTTATAAAAAGTCCACAATCACATTTTTTGTCAAGAATTTACCATTTTTGGTAGAAAATTTTATTATAATTTAAAAAAATTTAATTATTCTATTGAAAATCTCTTTTGTTTTAAGTTGAAAATTTAGTTTTTCAACGAAAACTTTAACTTTCCTATTCTCGATTAAAATTTTATCTTAATTAGTTGAAAATTCACGTATTGGGTCAAAAAATCATGTATTTTGCTGAACATTTGTCTTCTATGTTAGATTTAAAAAAAATATTTTGTTAAAGAATCACCTAAATTGGTAGAAAATTAATCTTCTTGATACCAAATTTCTTTGTTTAAAAATTCATTTATCTTGTATAAAATCCTTTTTTTTTATTTGAAATAAATTTTTCTCAACTGAAATCTCAAATATTCCGCTTTAATTTAAAAGTTCAACTATTCTATTGTTAAAAACTCCTCTTGTTGGTTTGAAAATTAATATACTTTGCTTAAGGATGCAACTAGATTATTGCAATTTCTTTTTTTTTAATTCAGCTGTTTTTAATTGCACATTAAATTATTTTAAATTGGAAATATCAAATATTACACTTTTCGTTAAGAAATAATTTTTTTTGAAAACTGAACTTTGTTCAAAAAATTTCTGTTTTTAAAGTTGAAAATGGAGTTTTTCAACAAGAAATTTAATTATTTAATTTTTGGTTTAAAATATATCTTTTTGCATTGAAAACTCAACTCTTTGGTTGAAAGTTAATGTATTTTCTGAAAATTTTGTCGTTTTGGTTGAATAATAATTTAATAATAATTTTTCTTTTTTTATTAAAATTGTTGACCTCCAAGATATGTTTTTTTCATGTCTGAAAGAAAAATGTATAACGGTCAGGGTTACAGTTTAATGAATTAATAAAAATTTGGATAAAAAGACTTTATTAGAGATGAAAAATCTGATAAAAGTTCTTAAGTACTAACGATTCTCACGAGTAAATATTGATACTGTAGTAAATTATTTGGACGGAAAATTACATTCGATGCTTGAAAACTAGATGATGAGGTTTCGGAGTCAAAGTAATTCCACATTCACCATCTGTACAGGGGGAACTGCCAGGAGGAACTGACACGAAGAATGATTGAAGGATCCGAGCAGTGAAGAGGAAAAGTATCATTTTCGCAAGTTCTTCTCCCACACATATTCGTTTTCCTGATAAAAAAATTAGTTCCTTATTTGAAGTCCCTGTAGATTGTCCGAAAATTTGGAATTTTTTTAAAATCTTACCACTTTGAAAGGGCATAAAAGCATCTGGTTTTGCGAGATTGCCCTCCTCAGTTAAAAATCTTGCAGGCCTGAATATTTCAGGTTCGGGCCAAAATTTTGGATCCATGTGGATTGCCCATTGTAAAGGAACTATCATGGTTCCTTTCGGTATGTCATAACCCTCAATTACTGCATCCTAAAATTTTTTTTTCTTTTTTCATTTTTTTTGCCATTAAGTCGTTTAAATCTCCCGCCTCGGCCTATTACCCCCTCTCTTGTTCTAAATTCCCTTTTACTTATCCACAATCCACGATTGTGATTTAAACGAACTTTGAAAACTGAATATAATAAGGCGATAACTTCAAACTTATTTAGAAGAGAGTTGTCCTAAGTCGGCACAGTACGACTTTTTGTCAAAAACATAAGTTAAATAGTGTCAATGGCGCTTTAATATCTTTGGTCAGGTACCACGATCCTTTATCTAAAATTCTACGTCATTCAGAGCAGTGTGGAGTGATTTTTTAAGTTACTCAAAATAGTAGTCCCAAGCTGACACCCGCTGGTCCTGAGCCTTCAATGCGCGTCGAAGCGCAAGGGCCGACTTAGGACCACATGTTTTGTGCCGACTCAGGACAACCTGCTTGGTGCCGACTCAGGACCACTACAAAGGTTTCAAACTTTCATGGTATTATGCATGCGAAAAAAAACCGAATAAAAAATGTACTTTATCAGGCTTTAACTTTTAAAAATATTTACACACCTTACTTTACAAGAATGGAAGAAGATCGAATTCCCTTTGCACGAAAAATCTATAACCCGCTCTTGCCGATATGCGCTCCATGTCTGAGAAACGCGAGGAAACCGGCTGAACCCACAGTGCCGACTTAGGACCACTTCCCTATATTTTTAAATGATAGTGTTTACAATCATAAAAACAACCTGAAAGCAAGTTCTTAACTTGCTTAAATTGTTTAGGGTAGGAGGGGGCACAACTTTTGTTAAAAATTCAACTATTTGGTTGAAAATTAATTTTTATTTTAAAAACTCATCTTTTCAGATAAAAAATCCAATTATTTAGTTGAAAATTTTGCTTTTTTTTGGTTTTAAAATTCAACAATTTGGTATAAAATTAAACTATTTGTTCAAAAATTCCATTTTTTTGTTAAAAATTCGACAGCTTTGCAAAAAGTTCGCTTTTCTATATTGAAAAAGGTTTTGTGCATTAAAACTAAACTATTCCATTTTTTTAAAGATTGATTGATCTTCTTTAGGTAAAAAATTTTGCTATTGAATTGGAAATTTGTATTTTTGGTCGAAAATTAATCTTCTTAGTTGTAAATTCAACTTCTAGGTTGAAAATTTATGTATTTTGTTAAAAAGTCATCTTTTATGTAGAAAATCAATTTTTCTTGCTAAATATACAACAGTGTTTTTGAAAATAATTCTGTTTTGTTTAAAGATTTAACTGTTTTCTTAAAGATTCAAATTTTTGGGTTGAATTGTCTTTTATTTGAAATAAAAATATTAGGATGTTGACGTATCAAATATTATATATTTTATTGAAATTAAATCTTTTTTATTTGAAAATTCAATCCCTTGGTTGAAAGTTCTACTACTTTCTTAAAAATTTAATTTTTCGTTAAAGATTAATAATTTTAGCACAAAATGCAAGATTTTCGTTAAATATTGAACTACTTTGTTGAACCCTTTCTTTTTTTGGTATATAAACGAATTTTTTTAACTTAAAACTTAAATGTTTGGTTGATAATGAACTTTTTTTTTAAATGTTATATTTCCGGATCTGAAATTCAATTGTTTTGTATACAAAATTTGTATTTTTTTCTTAAAAATTCAACTATTTAGTAGAAAATTGAACTGCCTTGTAGAAGACTAATTTCATTTATTTGAAATTAATGTCTTTAAATGAAATTTTAACTGTTCCATTTTTCGTTAAAAGTTGATTTTTTTTAGTTTAGAAATTCAACTATTCGGTCACTATTTGGTTGGAAAGAGAATTTTTCATTAAAACTTCTTATTTTCGGGTTGAAAATTGAACTGTTTTTGTATATAAATTTGTTTTTTGTCATGAAAATTCAACTGTCTTAGATGAATCTTAGAAGATTCATTTAATTGATTTACAAATAATTTTTTAAAATGAAAATTGAATCATTCCATTTTTTATTAAAAGTTGATTTTTTAGTTTAGAATTTCAACTATTTCTAAAAGCTGCATGTAGTTTGTGGAGAATTCGTCTTTTTGATAGAAAATTAATGATGTTGATTTAAAATTCAACTATTTTATTAAAAATGTATGCATTAAAAAAAACTATTTTTTGGTAAAAAAATTGTCATGATTGAAAATGCAACGGCTAGAGTTCGGGGTAAAGTCGATCAGAGTACGGTGTAAAGTAAGATAAAGTTCGAGGTAAGGTCGGCTAGAGTTCGGGGAAAAGTCGGCTAGAGGTCGGGGTAAGTCGGCTGAAGTTCGGGGTGAATTCGACAAGGGTACAGGGTGAAGCCGGCTCGAGTATGAGGTAGAGTCCGTTAAAGTACAAGGTAAAGTAGATCAGGTTTAGGGTACAGGGTAAAGTCATTCATGTTACGAGATAAAATCACGTAGGGTACGGGCAGAGTCGATCAGGGTACAGTGTAAAGAAGGACAGAGTAAGGGTTAAAGTCCGCTAGAGTTCGGGGTAAAGTCGATCAGAGTACGGTCTAAAGTAAGATAAAGTTCGGGGTAAAGTCGGCTAGAGTTCGGGGTAAAGTCGATTAGAGTACGGTGTAAAGTAAGATAAAGTTCGGGGTAAAGTCGGCTAGAGTTCGGGGTAAGTCGACTGGAGCTCGCGGGTGAATTCGACAAGGGTACAGGTTGAAGCCGGCTAGAGTATGAGGTAGAGTCCGTTAAGGTACAAGGTAAAGTAGATCAGGTTTAGGGTACAGGGTAAAGTCGTTCATGTTACGAGATAAAGTCACGTAGGGTACGGGTAAAGTCGATCAGGGTACGGTGTAAAGAAAAACAGAGTAAGGGTTAAAGTCCGATAGAGTTCGGGGTAAAGTCGGGTACAGTTCGGGGAAAAGTCGGCTAGAGTTTGGAGTAAATACGGCTAGAGTTCGGGGTAAAGTCGATCAGAGTACAGTATAAAGTAAGATAAAGGTCGGGGTAAAGTCGGCTAGAGTTCGGGGTAAAGTAGGTTAAGGATTGTTTGTTCAAGATAATTAATTAATAATACCTTCATACATCCGTGTGGAAATCCTAGAGGAACAATGGACCTTATACGTTGGGTTTCTGCTATGGCTGCTTCGAGTCTTGGTAAGGATGGTCTATCATTTAGTGTTGGTCCTCGACCACATAAGACATTATCCATTTCTTTTAGAATTTCCTCCTAATTTTGTCAATAAAAATATCTATACACAGTTCATGCTTCGGCTTCACTTGAAAAATATAAACTAATGCCAACATCAGTATAAAATTTTAAAAATAGCTGCAATATAGTGTCATGCAATTTTTTTAATATCCCATGAATTGATTAAATATGGTAAACTTCATTGAATCCCATAAATTTGATGATATCCTTTGAAATCCCCGAAATCCTTAGATATTCCGAGAATTCACTTGGAATTTAATTTAATATATAAAAATAAAATCATCTGAAATACCTTGAAAACTCTCCATTCAGATTTTTGAAATCCTTCGAAATTTTATTAAAATCCTCTGAAATCTCTGGAAAACTCACCCAATTTTTTAAATCCCTTTTAATCTAAAGAAATTCTTTATAATCTTATTAAACCTTGTAATTTCTTTTAAAACCCTATGCAGTTTTTTGAAATTGGACAAGATTCTCTTTTTCAAAAATAATTAAATTACTGAAATACTGTCAAATCCCATACAATCTGATAAAGCCCGTTAAAAAAATAAATAATTGCCATTTTTTTAATCCTTTCAAACCTAGAGACATTCCTTATAATCTTATTAATTTTTTTATTTCTTTTACAATCCTAAGAAATTTTCTGAAAACTGACAAGATCTTTGAAAACCGTTAAAAATGCAAAAATCTCGTTAAATTCCTTCAAATCAAAAACTATCCCATCTTTCTAAGTCTCTTGAAATCTATAGACATGTTATTATTTTTGAAATCCTCGAAAATCCCTTGATTACTCTCGAATCTTTTTATATCTCTTAAAATCTATAGAAAAATGCTTAATGAATTTTTAAATTTTTGTTAAAATCCTATGCAATTTTCTGAAATCAGAAAATAATCTTATAAAACACTTAGAATATTAAAATAACTTCAAATTCCATGCATTGAAATCGGTAATATCTACCAAAAATAATTTAAACTTTTGAAATCCTGTGCAAGTCCATAAAATATATTAAAACACTCAATTTCTTTTGAAATCGTCTAAAATTCTTTGAAAACTCTCTAATCTTGTCAAATTTCTTAGTCTACTGCAAAGTCCGTATTAAATTTATTCATTTCTTTTAAAATTCTATGAAATTTTCGTAAATGAAAGATTAAAATCTCATTAAATTGCTTGGAATTCAAAAAAGTCCTTCAACTCTTTGAAATTCGTAGAAATTCCTTCAAAATCAAATCCTCTAAAACCTTTTGCGAATTTTTCAATGTTTGCATATCAATTAAAATTCTATAGAAATGTCCGTATTGAATATTTTTATTTTTTTCGAATTCCAAAGAAATTTCTGAACTTCGACAAGATTCTTTAAAAACACTTTAAAATGTTTAAATCTTTAAAACATGATGAAATCCTTGAAATCCTGTGAAAGTCCACTGTATCTATTAAAACCCCTCGAATTATATTTAAATCCTCTAAAATCCCCTGGAAATTCTAAATTTTTTATATCCATTCAAAAAGTGTAGAAACTCCTTATTGTATTTTTGTATTTCTTTTTAAATCCAACAAGATTCTTTGAAACCCCTAAAAATGGTTAAATCTCGTTAAATTCCTTGCAATTATAAAAACTTAAATTATTTAAAATGTTTTGTAATCCCTTCGAAATAAAATGTACAAAAATCGGCAGCATTTAAAAAAAATAATTAAAACTTTTGAAATCTTGTAAAAGTACATAAAATCTAATAAAACACCTGAATTCAATTGAAATCATTTAAAATCCCTTGAAAAATGTTCAATGTTTTTATACCCATTAAAAATCTACAGAAAAGAACTGATTAGATTTTCATTATTTTTTTTTTGTTTGAGATTCTATAAAAAATTTATGGAGTCCGACAAGATTCTTTCAAAGCTCTTTAAAATGTTTAAATCTCTTTAAATTCCTTGGAATTAAAAAAAACCTAAAATCTTTGCAATTCGTTAAACATAAAATCGCTTAAAATCGTTAGTATCTTTAAAAAAATACCAAAATCCATCTTTAAAACATGATGAAATCTTTGAAATTCTGTGAAAGTCCATAAAATCTATTGAAACCCCTCGAAATATATTTAAATCCTCTAAAATCCTTTGGGAATTTTTAAATCTTTTTATCTCTATTGAAGTTCGATAAAAAATCCTGGTTGTATTTATTTATTTGTTATGAAATTCTATAAAAATTTATGAAATCCAAAAGAGATTATTTGGAAATCCTTTAAAATGTTTAAATCTCGTTAAATTACTTAGAAATAAAAAAACCTAAAATCTTTGAAATTCGTTGAAAATAATATCGCCTAATATCGTTAATATCTTTAAAAAAATCCAATTAAAAAAAGGTTACGAAATCCTTGAAATCCTGTGAAAGTAAATAAAATCTATTAAAAACCCTCGAATTATATTCAAATCCTCTAAAATCCTTTGGAAATTTAAAAATATTTTTATATCCATTAAAAATCTATAGAAAAGTCCTTATTGTATTTTTTTCTATTTCTTATAAAATTCTATCAAAATTTATGAAATCCGACAAAGATTCTTTGGAAACCCTTTGAAATGTTTGAATCTCGTTAAATTCCATAGAATTAAAAAAAACCTGAAATGTCTGAAATTCGTGGAAAATAAAATCGCTTAAAATTGTAAATATCTTTAAAAAAATAATGAAATCCATCCTTACAACATGATGAAATCTTTGAAATCCTGTGGAAATGCATAAAAATGATTAAAAACCCTCGAATTATATTCCAATCCTTAAAAAGCCATTAGAAAATTTTTCAATCTTTTTATATCTATTAAAAATCTATAGAAAAGTCCGTATTGTATTTTTTTTATTTCTTATAAAATGCTATCAAAATTTATGAAATCCGACAAAGATTCTTTGGAAATCCTTCAAAATGTTTAAATCTTGTTAAATTCCTAGGAACTAAAAAAAATCTTTGAAATTCTTTGAGCATAAAATTTCCTAAAATCGTTAAGATCATTAAAAAATAACGAAATCCATGTTCAAAACGTGATGAAATCTTTGAAATCCTGTGAAAGTCCATAAAATCTTTGGAACCCCCTCGAAATATATTTAAATCCTCTATAATCCTTTGGAAATGTTTCAATGTTTTTATATCGATTAAAATTTACAGAAAATTCTTTATTGGATGTTTTTATTTGTTATGAAATTCTATAAAAATTTATGAAATCCGAAAAAGATTATTTGGAAATCCTTTAAAATTTTTAAATCTCGTTAAATTCCTTATAATTAAAAAAACCTAAAATCTTTGAAATTCGTTGAAAATAATAGCGCTTAATATCGTTAATATCTTTAAAAAAATAACAAAATCCATTTAAAAAAAGATGATGAAATCCTTGAAATCCTGTAAAAGTAAATAAAATCTATTAAAAACCCTCGAATTATAATCAAATCCTCTAAAATCCTTTGGAATTTTTTTAATCTTTTTCTATCCATTAAAAATCTATAGAAAAGTCCTTATTGGATTTTTTTATTTCTTATGAAATTCTATAAAAATTTGTGAAATCCGACGAAGATTCTTTGGAAATACTTTAAAATGTTTAAATATTGTTAAATTCCTAGGAACTAAAAAAATCTTTGAAATCCTGTGAAAGTCCATAAAATCTTTTGAAACCCCTCAAAATATATTTAAATCCTCTAAAATTCTTATATATTATTATATAATATAATTACATAATGATTATATCTTACTATATCCATTAATTGAACTTTTTTATTTCTTTTGGAATCCTTTTAAATGTTAAAATCTTCTTGAATTCCTTGGAATTGCAAAAACTGAAAATCTTTGAAATTCGTTGAAAATAAAATGACTTAAAATCGTTTATATCTTTTAAAAATTAACGAAATCCATCCTTAAAAAATTATGAAATCTTTGAAATCCTGTGAAAGTCCATAAAATCTATTGAAGCCCCTCGAAATATATTTGAATCTTTTAAAATTCCTTGACAACTCTTCAATCTTTCTATATCCATTAAAAATCTATAGAAAAGTCTTTACTGTATTTTTCCATTTCTTTTGAAATCCTTTTTAAAATTTATGAAATCTTCAATATCATTTAGAAAATAAAGAAATCCTGTAGAAGTCCATAAAATCTATTAAAATCTCGTAAATTATATTAAAATCCTTTGAAATCGCTTTAAAACTTTCCAATGTTTTTATGTCCATCAGAAATCTATAGAAAAGTCCTTATTGAATTTTTTTATTTACTTTAAAATCTTATACAAATTTCTGAAATTCGACATGATTCTTTGAAATTCCTTGAAAATAAAATTACTCAAATCTTTTGAAACTCCCTGTAATCCCATTAATATCGAATAAAACACCATAAAACATCTAGAAATCTGTTAAATCTGTAAAAAAATTATTATAAAATTATGAAATATTTAAAATTCTCTGAAATCCTGTGAAATTCCATAAAAATTAAAACCGCTAGGAATTCCCTAAAACATTTTAAACTTTCTAAAAATCTTTCCAATTTTTTACAATCACTTAAAATCCATAGCAATTCCCAATGATTTTATGGAATCTGAATTTCTTTGAAATCCTATGAAATCCTTTGAAATCCTATGAAGTTTAATTCACACAAACATTTTACTGAGTGTTATTATAAAATTTTGTGCTATTTTCAAAATACCTGTTCATTGGGATAAACTGCCATAAAAAGTAAAAACCAACGGAGAGTCGTTATCGTCGTATCAACACCAGCACCGAACATATCAGCCAAAAGAAAAAAAATTTGAGGATCCGCAAAAGATCCTATTTCACCAGTGCTGTTTCGTTTTTTCATTTCTGTTACGAAAGCTGCGAGAAAGTTATCTGCATTCGTTGGCTGATTTTCATAATTATTTATGATTTTTTTATATTCCTCGTGGGTTCGAGTTTGCCCATCTACGACGTATTTCATCACATTTTTATATCTCGGAAAATGTCTGTTGATAATAATTAATATATTTATTATCGTAATTTTTTAATTTTAACTAAGGAATAAGAATTAGTGAACCTGAGGAAGGGAAGAAAATTCAATGGTCCTGCCACCCCCATGTATTTTACACCCTCATCTTGAAATTTTTGTAACATTTTCCAAATTTCATTATCTTCCTCGTACGAAACTCCGAATACCAAATCGTTTATCAAATTTCCTAAGCAATGATGAAGAGTGTCGAAAGGGTCAATACCTTCCTTATTGGATCCTCGTTCTTTCAGTTTCTAAAGATTTTTTAAGAAAAATGCTTATTTCTATTTATGATAACGACACACAGAAAAAATAGGGTTTTAATTTTAGTAGTAGAGCTATGCGGCTATTTTGCCACTTAACGACCGATGGTAATTACCTTCTGTCGGTAACTTAGCATGGGAAAGAACTTCGCACAGTCGGTAAGTGGCGACATAACCGTTTAGCTATACTACTAATTTTGTTTCGGATATTTTTTCACAGAATCAGGGTGGCCGTTTTAACCAAAGAAAAAATTACCGGTTATTTCCGGGTTTATTCACGGGTAGCAAACTTTTTTTACGGTCAATGATATTTTAAAAATCGAACACTAAGGGATAAATTCCAGTTCAAAATTAGTTAAAAATTGAAAATTCTCTGTTCAAACCTAGAATTTTAGTTCTTCAAGAAAAGTTTTCATTTCAAATCAGAAATAAAATTCTTTTGAAAAAATCCCTGTCCAAATGAATTAAATTCCCTGTTCCAATTCATAATTTTATTTTTTTTGATATATCCCGTTTTAACTTATAATTATTAAAATACATTCTTTTAAAAAATCCCAGGTCTAGCTAGGAATTTATTTAAATTTTAAAATTCTCTGTTCCCAGACAAATAATAATTTTTTTGAATAAATACGAGTTTCAACTTAGAATTCGTTAAAATTTAAAAATTCCCTGCTTCAACTCAGAATTAGAATTCTTTGGAAACATTTCCGGTTCCAATTCAGAATTTTGTACCTTTTCGAATATTTCCAGTAAATGAAAAAAGCTGGGAATTTGTTAAAATTTAAAAGTTCCCGGTTCCAAATCAGAATTATTATCATTATAGATAAATTTCAGCTCCAACTATAAATTTGTAAAAAATTGAAAGTTCCCCGTTCAAAAGAAAAGTTAGATTATTTTAATTTTAAATATTTTTAAAATCCTTTGAATGCTCAAAAATTTTATTTCACAATCTTGAAACATCTATATTCTGTTTTACATTTTTTTTAATTATTATTTTTTTAATTCCGCCAAATTAAGGAGATTTTCTTAAAATCTTCGAAAATCTTGTAAAAATTTCTGAATCCTTTTGAATATTTTCTTTAAATTATTTCTTCAAAATAAAAAGTCATTTTTAATTTTCCTAAGAAATGTTTTTCATTTTTTCTGAAATTAAGTTTGGTTAAATAGAACAATTAAAATTGTAACGTTCGTAGTTTAGTTTTTTTGTTTAGTTTTGAATAAATTCATGTTTAAATCAACGTTCAGATATTTCTAAATAATAAGTAATTGCTCTTTTTCTGGATTAAAAAATTTCAAATTGCATTGTTTAAAAATTGAATATTTTATAGTGAAATTATATTTGAAATGTAATAAAAGTCTTTAATAATAAACATATTATTTTGAAGTTATATTCAAAATCAAAACAGTTTATAAACTTTCAATAGGGCGTTTATAGTTGTTTTACTAATAAGACTTTCCAATTAAAACAGTTTTATTTCCAATTATTTCAATTAAAATTCTATTTAAAAATAATTAATTAATGTATATTCACAGTTAATCGACTAAAAATATTTTTTTGATCAAAAATCTTCAATTTTAAGCGCTTCTAATTTTTAAGTTTTTAAGTTTTTAAAACTGCATTTAAAATTAAAAAAAATTTTTTAAATGATTAATTTTAGAAGCGAAAAACAATTATATTCTTTAAACTGTCCATATTGTTTAAAATGAGCCAATAACCAATTTTCTTTCAGTAAGAAGAAAATAAATAAAAAATTAATCTCATTCTCCTCAGTAGTTTCGTGGGTTAGAGCACTAGACCGGCAATCTTGTAGGCCTGGGTTCGAATCCCAGCAGAGCTAAAAAGGAATTTTTTTACAGCTAATCGAAAAAAAACTTTTTGTTCAGTAAGTTATGATGCCGTTTTCTTGTTAAAATATATATTTTTTCTGTGAAATTAAACATCTTAGCTAATTCTAAGCTCACCAATCCTGCTTCATTCGCAGCAGTTAAAATTCTCTCTTCCAACTTGTCTCGTTTGCCACATGAATATTTTACTGTGCCAAAATCTTTGAGACATGCTGTCACGAATCTCCTCTGTTCTCTCCAAACGTGTCCTTCAGCACATATTAAACCTGCGAATATTGAAGACAATTTTATTCAAGATTTAGGGATTCTTGAGATTCTTGATACTTTTTAATCAATCTTCATCAGGAATTAAAGGTTCATTAGGGACAATCCATAAGCTGTTA
>NC_046662.1:37266232-37271819 GCF_010883055.1 Belonocnema kinseyi | reverse complement strand
TTAATTTCTAAAAATTACTTTCATATGTGAGACAAATTACTTTTTCCCTCTCCCCTAACCCCTTTTTAAAGGATTTCTCTGTTTTTAACAGTTTTCAATAAATTTCACCTCCCACTCCCTTCTCATTTTCTGTTTGCTTAAATGAAATCTATATTAATGGAACCGAATTAGAAAATCCGCATCTTCTCGGTTAGAAGTTAATTATTTTTTTATTCAAAAATCTGCTATTATATTTTTAATTTGAAATTCATCTCGTTTTGCTAAAAATTGTACTAGTCGGTTGAAATAAAAAACATTTGATTGAATATACAATTTTTCACTTCTTTTTTTGTTATGAATCCAAATGAAAATTAACTATTTCATTTTTGGTGAATTTTTTTTTCTTAGTTGAAAATTTACCTTTTTTATTTGAAAATCCATTGGTTCGCATACATTTTTTACGGTCATTGAAATTTAGAAAATTGAACACTAAATATAATTGTTCAATTTGAAGTAATAAGAACTAAACTGTAAATGAAAGCACTTAAAGTGAAACTCTTGAATTTTAAACTTCGAAAATTGAAGTTTAAAAGTAGTTTCATTCAATAATTTTGTATTCAAATGCTCAATACATTGCACATATAATATGTAAGCTACTAACACTTTTCAACTGCACAATTTTAAATTAAATTCAGTTAAAACTTCCAAATTACAAATTTTGAACTTTTATCCATTGTAGAGCTCAAAGATTCAGTTCCAAAAATATATATTCACGTTATAATTTTTAATCAGGACGACTGAAAAATCCCGAATTGGAAAATTCGCGAATAATAAAATTGCCAAAAAATGAAAATAACGAATTAGAAAGAATCCGAAAATTAAAATTCGCGAATAATAAAATTGCCGAAAAATAAAAATACCAAATTGGAAAATTCCCGAATAATAAAATTCTCGAATAATAAAATTCCCAAATAATAAAATTCACGACAGTTCATAACATTACGGAATTGGAAAATTCCCGAATAATAAACTTCCCGGCAGTTAATAACATTAACGAACTGGAAAATTCTCGAATAATGAAATTCATGAATTTAAACAATTACAAGTTTTTATAAATATGTTTTATTAATTATAAATACAATAACGATTTTTAAAAATTATTTTATTTAGAATTGTTGTTATTTTAAAAGCAATAATTTTTGAAATTTCAGACATTAAAAATAATTGTAAAAAATTTTATTTGTTTAAATTGGGGAATTTTACAATTCGGATTTTTTATAATTCGTCAATTTTCTGTCGGGAATCTCATCATTCGGGAATTTTCCAATTCGTTAATATTATTAACTGCCAGGAATTTTATTTTTCGGGATTTTTCAGTCGTCTCTTTTAATGTTCTAAATTGAAGAATCAATCAGTGAATTAAAAAAAATTTTAAATGATATCATTTTGAACAATTTTAAATTCTAATTCCAGATCAGAATTGGTTGCAAATTCAAAATTCCTTATTTAAATGCGGAATTTTAATTATTTTCGAAAACTTTCCATTTCAGCTAATTGTAAGAATTATAATTTTTTGGAAAAATTTCCTGTTCCAATTCATAATTTAATTTTTTTTTTAAATACTTCGCTTCAACACAGAACAATAATTTTTTTAGAAAAATTCAATTTTCCATGAAGAATTGTTATTCTCCTGGATAAATTCTAGATCCAACTCAGAATTTGTGAAAAATGGAAAATTCCTTACTAAATTCCGGAATTTTAATACTTTTCGAAAATTGGCTGTTTCCAAAAACAATTCCAATTTTTGTAAAATTTCCTGTTCCAATTTATAAGTTTAATTTGTGTCGAAAATATCCTGTTTCAACTTAGAATTAGAATTCATTCTAATAAAAAATTTCCTGTTCCAGCTCGGAATTTATTTAAATTTTAACATTCCCTGTTCCAAGAAGAATTATAATTCTTTTGAATGAATACCAATTTCAATTCAGAATTGGTTAAAATTTGAAAATTCTCTGCGTCAACTCAAAATTATAATTCTTTGAAAAAATTTCCTGCTCCAATTCAGAATTTTGTTCTTTTTCGAAAATTTGCAGTGCTAGCACGGAATTTAAAAAAAATTTTAATTCCCGGTTATCATTCTGAATAAATTCTTGTTCCAACTATAAATTTGTAAAAGATTGGAAATTGTCTGTTTAAATTAAAGTTAAATTATTTTTATTTTAAATAGTTTAAAATTCCTTAAAATGCAGAAAATTTTATTTCAAGATTTTAAAACATCCACATGTTGTTTTGAATTTTTTCAAATTCAAAAATATTATTAAAAGTTTGTCTTAACTTCTAAATATCTTTTAAAATTATTCGAATTTCAAATAATTAAAAAAAATCATTCTCAATTTTCCTAACAATATTAAAAAAGGTTATTATTAAAAAACTTTTAAATTTCATGTATTTGGTTTCAAATTAGACCGTGGAATATTTACACCGAAATTTTGGTAAGAATAGCCGGATTTTGTCTGTAAACGTAGACACTTCGTTTAAATTATTTGAAATCATTTCCAATTTTTAATTAATTTTAAATTTTTTCAAAACTTCTAAATATTTCTTCAACTTATTCGATTTTTTCTAAGAATAGAAGGTGTTCATTTGTTATTTATACATCAAAATTGAAGAAGTTGACTCACAAATTAAAATTTTTTTAAATAGAACAATTAAAATGGTAATTTTCAAAGTTTAGCTTTTTGTTCTGTTTTGAGTATTTTATTTATAATTACTGATTTTTAATGTACATTCAGATATTTCTAAATATTAAGTAACTGTTCTTTTTTTTAATCAAAAATTTTTAATCACGTGGTTGAAAAATGGAATATTTTAGACTGTTAAAATACTCCTTCTAAATAGAATATTATAATTAAAGAATCACAATCTAACCAATTATTTTTAAAAAGTTTGAATTTTTCGTATAAAACTAATATTTTCCTGCTGTAAATTATCTTTTTCATTTTAAATTGATATTTACATGTTTAAAAGTCTACAATAATTATCTAGTTGGTAAGAAAATTTTCTGGTTCAAAAGTATTATTATTTGGTTTAAAATTTATTTATTTTATTGACAATTTAAAATATTGTTAAGACGTCATCCTTTTCGTTTACCGATTTAAATGTATTGTTAAAAATTCCACTATTATGTTACAAAATAAACGATTTGGTTAACAATTGAACTATTTGGTTAAAAATGTAACTATTGCGTAGAAAATTCGTATTTTTAGCTTGCAAATTCGACTATTTAGTTAAAAATTAAATTTTTAGTTGGCAGTTAATATTTTTTGGTCGAAAAATGAACTTTTTGCTTAAAAATTAAGTGTTTTGTTAAAAATTCATATGTTTGGGTTACAACTTTAACTGCTTTGTGAAGAATTTATCTTTTTGACTTTAAATTAGATAATTTCGTTACAAATTAACTTTTTTGTGAAAAGTGCATGTTTTTGTTAAAAAATTTAACTGTTTTATTGAGAGTTCGTCTTTTTGGCTGGAAAATTAAAAAATTTAGAAGAAAATCCATTTTTCGGTTTGAAAATTCAACTTTTTTAAAGAGAATTCCTGTCTTTAGCTTAAAAATTCAATAATTTGGTAAAAAGTTTAAATATTTGGTTTAAGATTCATATTTTTTGTGTTAAAATTAGACCTGTTTTGTTAAACTATCTGGTTGAAAATTAACTTAAAGAGCAAAAAGAAATCTTTTTTGCCATCAATAATTTAATGCAAAATTAATGCATGAAATATTAGGAATTTGAGATTTTCGTAAAAATTTTTTAGGATTGTTTCTTTTTCCTATTTTGAAAATGTAATAATCTATATAGACTGGTTTAGAATCACCCCAAATATATTTTAAGTTGAAATTTCATTTTTTTTTTAGAGACTTCTTATTTTTAGCATACAAATTCAACATTTTGTTAGAAATTTTAACTGTTTAGCTGTATATTAATTTTTTTGGTAAAAATTCCTAATCGTGTGTTTTAATTTTAACTGTTTTGTAAGGAATTCCTGTTTTCGGTTCGAAAATTTAACTTTTTGTTTTTTTAAATTAACTTTTTTTGTTGAAAATTGATTTTTTCGGGTTGAAAGCTCAACTTTTATTGTATAAAATTACTCTTTTTGGGATATCAATTCAAAAATTGGTAGAAAATTAATAGAAAATGTAATAATCTAAATAGATTGGTTCAGAATCACCTACAAATATATTTTTGTCTTAAAATTTCTATTGATAAATTTTATTTTGTTTTTTCACAAATTTAATAAACAAATGCATTATTCGGGCATCTGTTGACGAAAAACTCGTTTTTTTAAAATGTCAGTCCTTTTAATTGGGAACTTTCCGAAAATTCCTTCATTCCTTGTATTCAAACCCTTTTGTGTTAGCTAAATGTAAGTACTGAATAAAAAAAAAAATTCTGAAATTAAAAGGACTGACATCGAAATGAAAATGAATTTTTCGTCAACAGATGCCCGAATAATGCATTTGTTTATTAAATTTGTAAAAAAATCATAAAATTTATCAAGAAATTATTTTTTCCGAAATTATCATAAAGTTCCTAATTTAAAAAATATTGACAGCGAAAAAAACGAATTTTTCTAACGAAAAATGTCTGAATAATGCATTTGTTTATCAAATTTGTTTATAATATTAACAAAAATAGTATTAAGAGAAATTTTTTTCATTAAAATATTGTTTCAATTCAAATTTCTTGCAATATAACTTTAAAAAAGTTAAATTATTGAAAATTATGAAAAAACATTCTCAACAAATAATTTGTTTATATCAAATTTTGTTTGTTTATTGTATCATGATGGAATATCTTTCTGTAATGTGAATCTATTAAACGTCGGCGATTATAAAAATTTTCCTATTATTGACGAGCAGCGGGAAAGTCGAAGAGAAAATATTGCCATTTTTTTCCTCATATTTATTTATTCATAAAAAATTGAAAAACTAAATTAAAAATTAGGCTCGACAACTTTCTTTGAAATTTCATGAGCTGTGCGCCAGTGGTTTTCCTCATAGCAAAAGTATCGAAACTTGTGAATATTCCACAAGGGAAAATTACGATTGAACTCTCAACCTGTAGGCCTCGATAAAACACTATTTACCGCGACAATTTTCCTTATTGTGCGAAATAGTTAAGGAAACAAGTCTAGAAGAAGATAAATGTGTAAACGGACGTCCTCGTTTGAGAGCTGGAGGACGCCACGCCAGGCCGACTAGCGACGGCGTGGCGTTGCATGATGTTTCGGCACGGCGTTTCGGCGCGGCATTTTAACGTGATATTTCGGCACGGCATTTCGGCCTGGAATTCGGCGTGGCATTTCAGAGTGGCGTTTTAGATTTATGTTTCGGCATGGCTTTTTAGCATGATGTTTCGGTACGGCATTTTAGCGTGATATTTCGCCACGGCATTTCGGCCTGGAATTCGGCGTGGCATTTCAGAGTGGCGTTTTAGATTTATGTTTCGGCATGGCTTTTTAGCATGATGTTTCGGCACGGCGTTTCGGCACGGCATTTTAGCGTGATATTTCGGCACGGCATTTCGGCCTGGAATTCGGCGTGGCATTT
>NC_046662.1:37253501-37266132 GCF_010883055.1 Belonocnema kinseyi | reverse complement strand
TGGCGTTTTAGATTTATGTTTCGGCATGGCTTTTTAGCATGATGTTTCGGCACGGCGTTTCGGCACGGCATTTCGGTCTGGAATTCGGCGTGGCATTTCAGAGTGGTTAAAGCTTTATGTTTCGGCATGGCTTTTTAGCATGATGTTTCGGCACGGCATTTTAGCGTGATATTTCGGCACGGCATTTCGGCCTGGAATTCGGCGTGGCATTTCAGAGTGGCGTTTTAGATTTATGTTTCGGCATGGCTTTTTAGCATGATGTTTCGGCACGACGTTTCGGCACGGCGTTTCAACACGGCGTTTCGGCCTCGAACTCGGCATCGCATTTTAGCGTGATGTTTCGGCCTGGAATTTAGCGTGGCATTCCAGATTAGCGTTTTAGCGTAATGTTTCGGTACGGCGTTTCAGCGTGACGTTTTAACGCGATGGTTCGGCACGGCGCACAGTAGTAAAAAAAATCAACTTTTTCGGAAATTCTGCCTACTCTTCAATTTTTAACCGAACTTAATCATTTTTAGCTTAAAATCTTCTTAATGAATTGTACTAGAAAAGATCACTGCTAATTTTTTAAATATTTGCAAAATAACCTCATAAAATTAGCTGGAATCCAGAATTTTTTTTAGTACTGATTTCAGCACTCTAAACACCGACTAATTTTGGGATTACTTTATAATTTCAGAGTCCAAACAATAATTTAATGATTCTTAGCATTGACGAAAGATGTATAAAGTGAAATCCCAATGATTGGTCCCACCCCAGACTCAAAATGTCCCAAACTGGCCCAAAATACTAATTAATCTACATTTTCGCGCTTTCTATTTCGCGATTGAATTAAGAAATGTATAATCAATAAAACATGATTATTTACATTATTTGAGTCAATTACCTACTGTGGTTATTCTGAGAAATTTAATTCCAACACTCTGTACTTCTAGTTTGAAGTTTCTCTAGGTTTTTAATTTAAAGCTGTCACAAATTTAATTATATTTTCCAGTGAAAAGAGATAAGCAGAGTAAAATCTCCAACAATTGGATCTTTTCTTGACTCAAACTGATCAAAAATGATAACAAATGTAGCACATTAACCCAAAATGCAAAGCTAATTTTATAAGCTTATTTTGACAATATTAAAAAATAAATAGCAATTATCTCTTATAGTACAATTCCTTAAGAAGAATTTAAGCTAAAAATGATTAAGATCGGTTGAAAATTAAATATTAAGTAGAATTTCCGACAAAAGTCATTTTAGAGTGGCGTTTCGCGTGATGTATCGGCACGGCCATCCTGCGTTGAATTCAGCACGGCATTTCAGAGTGGCCTTTTAACGTTATGTTTCGGCACGGCATTTCGGCGTGGCGTTTTAGCGCGACGTTTCGGCATGGCGTTTATGCGTGGAATCCAGCGGGTTATTTCAGAGTGGAATTTTTTCGTGATGTTTCGGCACGGCATTTTCGCGTAAAACTTGGCGTCGCGTTTTAGCGCCATGTTTCGGCACGGCATTTCGTTTCGGTTTCGCGTTTCGGCGTAGCGTTTTCCTCAAACTGTATTTATTATTCGTCCACATTATCGCGTATCGAAAAGTGCATCACCGCAGAGGACAAAAGTACTCACAATCAAATTAGATTGCGTGCTGAATACTTTATCTGAAGCCGATCTATTATGCGTAGACAAGTGGCATGTGCGCAGTATAATCTGGGATTGTGGATGTGACAGGAGCGTTACAGATGCGACTTTGGCACATGTATCGGTTATTATCATGTGTCACAGTCTTTCCTGTCCTTAATTCCTTCAAGTAGCTACTCGACGCACACATACCGGCTTTATCTACTCGAGTGGGTGCGGAGAGATTATTGTTTATTCATTCGAGGATTATCCTTCAAAGAGTTCAGTGGCTGCGCCTACTTACAGAATGACGGTAATCCTTTCGCCTTTTTTCACACCCGTCTCTCTCGCTCTCTCGCTCTCTGTTTTTCTGCACTTTTTCTCTCTCTTTTTTCTGCAAACTCCCCCCACTCCTTAGCCTATCTATTTGTCTAGCTATTTTTCCACTGCCAACTGACATGGTGGAGAGACAATGACTTCGAGAAGTAATTATGCATGCACGATCCTTCAAGTAATTATTCACTAATGCTGTGCAGGTTCAAAATTATACTAACTGGTGCAACACTTTATTATTTTGTTAAAAAGTAATCTTTCTTTCGTCAAAGAACTTTCGTCAACTGCTTTGTTGAAAATTCGTCTTTATGGATCGAAAATTCATCTCTTTTAGTAGAAATGTCATTTTTCTTGGGTCAAAATAAACTGTTTTGTTGAAAATTCTGTTTCCTAAAAATCTTATTTTTTTTGGTCGAAAATTCAACTGCTTCGTAGATAATTCATCCTGACAAAAATTCGAATTTTTGTCTTAGACTGGTTGTCCTGCCAAAAGTCAGATTTCTGGAATAAAGTTTTTCTATGATTTTAAGAATCAAAATATTATGACTGATGTAATTTCAAATAAAAAACATTATGGTTTATGAAAGGTACTAAAAGTCACAACAACAAAATATTAATTTTGACCATGTTTTTAAAAATGAATTTTGTCTGGTCGTCGCTTCTTACAAATTTTTGAAAAATGATTTCATTTTAATAACTGACGGCTTATTTTTTTCCAGGAAAACATTCTCTACAACTCTGCTGTTTCCAATGTTTAAAATAACTAAATAATCTTAAAATATTATTGTTAAAAAAATTTTTTAACGATTGAATGTTAGCATTTTTTATAAACAATAATAATTTTTATTTGGAACTACTTTAAAATTTTAACTATTTGATTCAAAATGCAGGTATTCTATTAAAAATTAATACAATTTTTTTTAACAAACTTTATTTTGGTAAAAGTTCAGCTAAATTCTAAAAAAAATTTTTTTATACTTTAAAATTAAACTTCTCAATTGGAAATGCAACTATTTTTTAGTTAAAGTTTAATCTCTTTTATATGAAAATTTTACATTTGGCTAGAAATTTATCCTATTAGTTGAAATTTCTACTATTTTGTTAAAAGGTCATCCTTATTTATTGAAAACTCAATTATTTTGTTGAAAATTTATTTTTGTTTTGAGCTGAAAATTCAACTATTGTTGTAAATAATTAATCACTTTTTGTTTAAAATAAACGGTTAGAAAGTAATCGTTTCAGTAAAAAATTCAACTGCTTTGTTGAAAACCACATATATTTTTTAATGCAAATTAAAAAAAAAATCAACGATTTTTTTGGAATGCAATAATTATCTTGCTGAAAAGTATTCTTTTTTAACGAAAATTAAACTGTTTTCTTTAAAACTTCATTTTCTTAATGCAAAAGGTGTCCTTTTGCATTAAAGATTTAGCTTTTTTTGTTTAAAAAGAAACTTTTTTGTTAAAATTCAACTGTCTTCTAAACAATCCTTGTTCTTAAATTAAAAATTCAATTATTTGTTTCATGATTTAACTGTTTTGGTTAAACTTAATCTTTTTTATTTTAAAATTCGACTATTTAATTAAAAATGCATCTCTGTAGATTGAAAATTCAACGATTTGTTAAAAAATGCAGCCATTTTCAAACATACTATTATTCTTTTCGGGTTTAAAAGTCTTCAATTATATTTTTGTTGAATTTAATGTTTTTGGTTCAAAATCATTATCAGTTAGTTAAAAATGTATTTATTTTCATGAAAAATCGACTTTTTTGTTAACGATTGTAGTAATAAATTAAAAATTAAACTATTTGTTGAAATTTTGTCTTAATGGCTTGAAAATTCTACTATTTGGTCTAAAATTAATTTTTTTGTTGAAAATTTAAATGTATTTGTAAAAAATTCGTCTTTTTAAGTGAAAAATTCAACTATTTTACTGAAAATGCATTTTCGTTAGTCAAAATTGTAACGATTTTCTTTGAGAACTCAACTATATTATTAAAAATTATTCTTTTTTTAAAGCAATATTTTTTGGTCTAAATTTCAGCTAGTTGGTTAGAAATTCAACTTTTTTGTTGAAAATTAACGTTCCCCTTGAAGACTGACATTTTTGTGTTAAAATTACTATTTTTGAAGAAAGTTGAACTTTTTCTACAATATCTTGTCATAATCTGATAAGACTTTAGTACTAATTTTTCATATTCTGGGGAGTGTAGAAATTTATATAAAGTGCATCGTTTTTTCTTGAATTAAATAAATATCTATACTAAAAAAATGAGGGTTCTTTTTCTTCGCACTAAGTTACAAAATGAGTTGGATTCGGGTCATTTCAGTAAAATTATTCAGCTAAAAATGACATTGCATTTTTCCAGGTAAAAGCAAAAGCCATGCATAAAACATTATCAAAGATTACAAATAAATGAAATGCACATAAAAAGTTATAACAAATCATAACTTAAAAGAGACAGTCATACATTGTCATAGAGAATTCTAATAAAATTGGAAAAGCTCTTTTTGTCAGATTAACAGGGCTCTCAAAACAAAGGAAAAAGGATGATTTCTCACAAAAATAGTTGAATAATAATGAAATGAATTTGTTTAAATAAAATAAATCTAGGTACCATATTGAATTCAATTTAAAACGCTTAAAATTTCTATGATTTAGATTTTAAATATATTTCATTTTGACAAAATAAATGAACTTTTAATCAAAGAGTTGAATTTTCAACAAGAAAGATTATTTTTTGAAACTCGAAGATTAATTTTTTAGCAAAAAGATGAATTTTAAAAATAATACATGAATTTTCCACTGAGAAATATTAATCTCACCACATAAGTTAAATTTATAACTAAACGAAAAAAAGAACTTGTTACGAAACAACTGAGTTTTTTACAAAAAACTTAATTTTTAGCCAAATAGTTCAACTTTCTACCAAATTGTTGAATTTTTAGGCCAAAATGAGAAAGTTTGTACGAAAAAAGTTGAATTTTGAACCAAAAAGATTAATTCTTAATAAATATTTTAATAGTTGAGTTTTTAACTTTAAATTATCAATTTTCGAAAGCATTTTATAGTTAAATTATCAATTATAAAATTAATTTTCAACAACAAGAAACTAATTTTTTAAGCAGGGTGATGAAATTTCCAAATTACAAGTTTTCATTGAAACAGTCAAAGTTTCAACAAAAATAAATTTTTAACCTACACAATTAATTTTCAACAACAACAAAAAAACGAATATTCAACAAAATAGTTAAATTTTCAACCAAGGGGTTTCATTTTTACACAAAAAGACCAATTTTCATCCAAAAAGTTTCATTTTCAACTAAATAGTTAAATTTGCTACCAATGCAGTGAGATTTTTCACCCAAAAAGTTACATTTTCAAACAAAAAAAAAGAAATTTAACAAAGGTGTTTAACTTTAAACCAAGTAGTTGAATTTTTAACTATAAAAAGCTTAATTTTTATTAAATAAAAAAACTAATTTTCAACAAAAGAAATAATTTTTAAACCAATAAAGGTTCTTCAGTAAAATATCATCCAATTCATTAAATTTCCAAGCTAAAAAAGCGGATTTTCTACCAAAATAGTAGGTTTTTCAACCCAAAAATCGAATTTTCATAAAAACGGTTAAATTCTTAACCGAAAAGAATGAATATGAAGATGTTGAAGTTGCTACCAAAACATTTATTTTCAATCAAGAATATTAATTTTTAAAAAATAGAATTTTTAAGAAAATACGTGATGTTTTAACCAAATAGTTAAATTTTCAACTAAAACATATATATTTTCAACCAATAATAGAATAGTTAAATTTTCAGTTGAAAAAATGAATATTCAAACAAACAAATTGAAAATTAATAAAATAGTTACATTTTCACAAAAAAATTTAATTTTGAGCGAATAAGTTCAACTCTCAACCAAGTAGTTGAATTTTTAACTAAAAAAATCAATTTAAACCAAAATTGGAAGAGATGCTATTTTAATCAAAATAGTAAAAAAATTAAAATAAAAAATAAATTTGAACCATTTTATTTAATTTTCAAGCTAAAAAGGCGAATTTTGTTCTAAATTATTCAATTTTCTACTAAAATAGTGGATTTTTTAACCCAAAAGGCGAATTTTTATCAAAACAGTGGAATTATCAACCAATGAGAAACAATTTCTAACAAAATTGTCTATAAAATTATTAAAATTTTAGCCAAAGAAAAAAATTTGTATTAAAAAGAGTTGATGTCATTTGAATCCTTGAAAAAATGAATTTTCAAAAAAGAATTCCATTTTTTTCAAGATGTTGAATATTCCGCCAAAAATATTTACTTAACCAGAAATATGAATCCTCTGAAAAAAGAATTTTGAACAAATCACATAATCTTTCAACTAAAGGAGATACATTTTCCAACATTACAGAATAGTTAAATTTTCAGTTAAAAAAATGAATTTTCAAACAAATAAAAATTAGTTTTCAAAAACATAGTTGCATTTTCACAAAAAAATGAATTCTTAGCAAAAGAAGAATTTTAACCAAGTAGATGAATTTTTAACCAAAAATATAAATTTTTAACTAATATTGGAAGAATTTCTATTTTGACCAAAATAGCAACAAAACAAGTTCAACCAAATTGTGGTATTTTTAAGCCAAAAAAGAGGTTGAAATTTGCAATTAAAAGAATTACCTTCCAACGAAAATTTTGTTAGATTTTCCTATTGGGTTCTATTAGTTTTTTGAAAAAAAGGAAAAAAAGAATAATTTAATGATTGACATAACCAAACAAAAAAAGAAAACTTTTTACTAATTTTTTTTCTTTGGCAGAGCCATTTTGGAAAAATTCCTATAAAAAAAAGTGCCTATTATAAAACCGGTATATGTTCTCGTTGCAAGAAATGCAGTTGGTGTCGTAATACCAGCAATCAACTACATCAACATTCCAGTAATAACTACTTTCGCTATAACTTCAATGGAGCTACAACTTTGAAGTTATAATGTTTACTACCTTCATCGCTATCTAAATTACCTTCACATTGCACTTGACTTTGGAAATGAAATCACCAATGTCTATCCTTGAAATAGAACAATTATGAAAGTACTTCTTAAAGAATCTCTCAAATAAAAAACTAATTTTTTAATAAAGTAGTTAAACTTGAAACAAAGCTAGTTTAATTTTGAACTAAAAAAAAAAACATTTTCAGTCAAGAATTGAATAATTGAAGCTACAGTTAAGAAATTATTTTTTAACGAAAAAAAAGAAAATGTTCGATCTTTAACCAAACAATTTAATTTTCCTCCATAAACTTGAATTTTTGAAAAATAAAGTTAATTCTCAATCGAAAAAGTGACTTTCAGAAAGTTTTTAAATTTTGTACAAAGCAGATTATGTTTTAACCAAAGAGTTCAATTTTTATCCAAGTAGTAAAATTTTAAACTAAAGTTTGATTGAACATTTAAGGAATTTTTTAGAAGAGAGCTACAATTTTCACTCAAAAATAGATGACTTTAACGAAATAGTAGAATTCTCGATTTATTAATTAGATTTTTAACAAAATAGTTGAATTTTCAACCAAATAGTTTAGTTTTGAAATAAATAATATAAGTTTTTAACCAAAAAAGAAAAAATTAAATTTGCACTTAAAAACTGATTTTTAAAAACAAGATTAATTTTCTACCCAATATTCTAAAAAAATACTACAGTTTTTAAGCTGGAAAGTCGAATGTTTTAGAAAACAGTTGCATTTTAATCTGGAAAAGAAGAGCTTTCAATAAGATGGTAAATTTTCAACCCCAAAAGAAGTTAAATCCTCAACGAAATAGTAGAATTTGTAACTAAAAAAAAATTTAAACCTAAAATGGAATCGTAAAACGCTCTTTTAAAAAAACTGATTATCACAAAAAACCGGTTTTGAAACAGTTCAATTCAACTAAGAAAGACGAAGTCTTAACAAAATTGTTAAATCCACAACCAAAATAATGAGCGTTTAATAATTAAGATTAATTTTCTGCCCAAGTAGAAGAATTTTCAACAAAATATATAAATTTGATTTCAAGTAATTGAATTTACAACTAATAATTGATAAATATTAAACCAAAGATTCAATAGCTACATTTTAAGATGAAAAATTAATTAACAAAGAAACAAAGAATTTCCAACAGCATAGTTAAATTTTTAAATAAATAGTTTAGAGAAAAGTTACAATTTTTAATTAATCCCTATGATCAAGGCATACAGTTATTATTGTTATAAACAATCAAATAGAATTGTAGAGAATCCTTCAAAGAAGAAAATGAGGCCTTGATCATTAGGTTTAAATAAAAATCAAGATTTGCAGAAATTAATAATAGATCTTTTTTTGTCGATTTTATAAATCATTTTAAAGATAGGCAACTTTTGATATTGATTGTACGTAGTGTAAATCCTTAAACCGAAAAGTTTAATTTTATACTAATGAAGTTTAAATTTGAAAGAAACTAAAAATTTTTCAACAAAATTATAGATTTTTAACCGGCAAAAAAGAATTTTTCACAAAGAGGGACAACTTTCAAATATGTAGTTGGATTTTCAACTGGATAGTTGATCTTCAAACGCAAAAAGACGAATTTTCAAGCAAAAAATTGAGTTTTAACCCCAATAAGAAAATCCAACTGTTTTCGGCTGAAAATTCTAATTGGTTGAAAATCCAATTATTTCGCTGCAAATGTATCTGTTTTGATCAAAAGTCATTTTTTTTATTCTATTCATCTCTTTATTAAAAATTTTTGAAAAAAATGAACAGTTGATATTTTAACTAAAAAAATAGGAAAAAAGAAAAAAATGCAACCAAATTGTCGAAATTTTAACTAAAACAGATAAATTTGCCAACATTGAATAATCTTCAATTTTAAAACAAAAATAAAACAGTTGATGTTTTGACTAAACAAGACGATTAAAAAAAAAAATAGTTAAATTTTTTGCCCAAAAATCAATTTTTAAGAAATGAGTTCAAATTTTAACCAAAGAGTTAAATTTTTAACTACGAAAGAAGTTCGATTTTTAAACAAAAATATAACAGTAGATACTTTGACCAAGCAAAAATAAAATAATAAAAAACGTCAACCAAATTGTTAAAATTTCAACTAAAACGGATACACTTTAAAATAATACAATAGTCAAATTTTCAATAAAAAAAATCAATTTTGAACTAAACAAGAAGAATTTTAAAAAAATTACATTTTCGGGCTAAAAATGAGTTTTTAACAAATGAGTTGAAATTTTAACAAAGCAGTTAAATTTTTAAGTGAAAAAGATCATTTGCAAAAAATGGAACAGTTGATATTTTAACTAAAAAAGTTAAAAGAAAAAGAAAAAAAGTTAAACCAGATAGTTGATTTTTCAGTTTAAACAGATACATTTTAAAACAATAATAAAATAGTTCATTTATTAATTTACAAAATTAATTTTGAAAAAACTCATTTTCCAAAAATAGTTACGTTTTTAAAAAAAGGAGTTTTTAATTAATAAGTTTAATATTTTACCAAGTAGTTGCATTTCATAATAAAATATATATATTTTTAAACCAAAATGAAACAGTTGATATTTCATCCGAAAAAATTTTAAAAATTTTGAGCGATATTGTTGAAATTTCAACTGAAACATACACATTTTCATACAAACAAAAAAACTAAAAAAACAGCTATATTTTTTCTTCAAAAAAATAGTTTTTTATCAAATGAGCTGAAATTTGGTCTAAGTACTTTAATTTTTAACTGAAAAGGATCAATTTTTAAACACAAATGGAATAGTTGATATATTCTCCAAAAAAGTAGAACAAAATTTCAACGAAATTGTTGAAATTTCAACTGAAATAGATACAATTCCAACCAAACAAAAATAACTCAAAAAAAAATAGTTACATTTTTTTCTAAAAGAAAAAATATATTTTTATTAAATGAGTTCAAATTGTTAACTAAAATGGATCAATTTTTAGAAAAAAATGGAGCAGATGATATTTTACCTAAACAAGTAAAAAAACAACCAAATTGAGGAAATTCCAATTAAAACAGAAGCATTTTCAAATTAATAATAGAATAGTTAAATTTACAGTAAAAACAATGATTTTTGAACTAAAAAAATATCGACAATCCAATACATTTTAAATATCAAATTATTTTTTTAACACTGAAAGGTTAAGTATGCAATTTGAATACTTATAATTTTAGTGGGAAATGTATATCCTATGGTAGGAAATCCATATCCTTGGTTAAAAAATCCAACTATTTTTGGTTTATAGTTAATTAATTTGGGGTTAAAACTCTACTATTATATTTATGGTCGAGTATTCGTTTTTATGTGCCAAATTTTATTATTTTTAATTCTGTTTTCAATCAATTTATGTAGCTTTCGATTCGTTTTTATATCAAAACAACTCCCCTAAAATGTTCTTGCAAAAAATTAATTTTTTAAAAGTTATTAACAATGAAAGTCCTTGATAATTTTTTTTCAAAAATGGATTACTCGCAAACGGTTAATCGACATACTGTTTTGGTAAAAAATTTCACTATACTTTGTTGAATATTAAACAATTTTATTCAAAATTCAGTTTTTGTGTTAAAGCTTCATTAGTTCAGTTAAAAATTCATATTTTTGTTTAAAAAATTAAATTTTTGATTGAAAATTATTATTTTTTAAAATTAAAAACTAGTCTCATCAATGACAATTTGACTATTCAATTATTGTTTTGGAAATTCACATGTTTTGATTGCAAACTCAACTACTTGATTCAATATTTAACCACTCTCTTAAAATAATATTTTTGGTTGAAGATTCATTTTTTCGGTTGAAAATTTACCTCTGCTTAATTGAAAATTAAACCACCTTATTTTTTTTGGTAGAAAATTAACCTTCTTTGTTCAAAATTCATATTTTTGATAAAAAAATAACTATACCTGGTAGAAAGTTGGGCCGTTTGATTAAAAATGCATTTTGTTAAAATGAAAATTTATTATTTCAGTTTAAAAGTCGTTTCATATTGTACTTAATATAATACCCACAATAATTTTATTCAAAATAATTGATCACCCAATTGTTCCCCTATTTCTTGGCTTAAAGTTGATCCACTTTATTAAAAAAATCATTCTTTTTAAATGATTCTTTTAATTAAAAATTCATCTTTTTTGTGGAAAAGTGAACTATTTTGTTAAAGTTATTATTTTTTTGAATTAATCTTTTAAACTGAAAACTTAACCATTAAACTTTTGATTGAAAATCAATTTTTTTTTAGTTGATAATGGATATATTTTGTTAAAAATTCATCTTTTCGATTAAAAATTAACTATACTTGGTAGAAAAATCAATAAATTTTGAACTGCTACAAAATACAAACTTCTTTTTTCACGAAAATTTTCGGAAGAGATTGTAGAATCAATTGTAACGTAGGAAAATTCCTTCACGGGCGGAGAAGTTTAATTAATTTTTAATTGTTCGAAACAAACGATTATTTAAGTAATAAAAAAATGTTTTTTACTACCGAACAATTTTTTAGCGTGAAGTATACTTCGTAACAAAAATTCTTATAATTCAGATATTGAATTTCGATGAAACGTTCGCAACTAATCCATTTTTGAAAAAAAAGATCAAGAACTTTGATTGTTCATAACTTAAAAAAAAAACTTTTGTTGCAAAAATATTTCAGGGGAGTTAGTTTGCTGTTAAAACGAATCGAAAACTGTCTAAATAGACTTAAAATAGAATTATCATTTAAAAATGGCACACTTGAGATATTTTGACCCTATAACCACACCAAAAAAAAATACTTTTCTAAATTTTTATTTCTGTGCCACGCTATTTTGCAAAAATTCCTATAAAAAAGTGTCAATTATAAAACTTGCGTCTGTTCTCGTTGCAAGAAATGAATTTTCTGTCGTAAAACCAGCAATCTACTATATCAACATTCTAGTAATAACTACTTTCGCTATAACTTCAATGGAGCTACACCTTTGAAGTTATAACGTTTACCACCGTTACCTCTATCTACAATTACCTTCACCCTGGACTTGACTCTGAAAATTAAATAACGATTGTCTATCCTTGAAACCGAACAATCATGAAAGTGGATCGTCTCTACAGAAGCAAATGCTTCCATTCAGAATTATCTAACTACAAAACGTCAAAGAAAGTGACGAGAAAACAAAACAGCATCAGTGTTTCTAATCTTAGCCTACTTATCCTCTAAAGTAATTCGATAAGAAAGAAATAGACTTTAGAATGTATCACGAGAGCATTCTCAATCTATTTTTAAAAGTTTTTATCAGCCGATAATAATTATTATCTTTGTCATAATATTTTCTTGATTCCTTTTGCACTTGTGATAAACCTGCAAATCAGGTCAGGGACACTCGCTGCTCGAAACTAATTGTCTGACCAAACACGGGCTTATCTACTGTCTCTTTAGTCTTCATGAGAAAATTATCAAAATTATCATTTTATATGCTCATTACATTTTTTTCCTGTTATTTCATTTCAAGCGTTATCTTCTTTTTTTCACCTTTTATAAGACTCAAGGAAGATAATATTGCAAATTATTATTTTTTCCAGGAAAAATAATTTTGACTGGAAAATATTGACGAAGTCAAATAGATTCATAGTAAAGGGGCTTCCATAAACCACGAGATCCAATTTGCGGCTACTTTTGGACCCTCCCCTATTTAATACAAAAATTAGAACCCC
>NC_046662.1:37245563-37253401 GCF_010883055.1 Belonocnema kinseyi | reverse complement strand
CCCCCCCCACGTAAAGTAACTTTATACACGACGTCGCATGGGTACTGTATACGACGAAAAACCCGGTTGTGTACTCGAATTTTGAAAACCCGATTAAACTCGGGAGGTGGTTTTCTGTAGTTTTCCTCTCATTTGACCAAATGCTTAGGCAGATGCGAGTACTTCGGGCAAACTCGCATGTAGTTGCACTGTAACTCAACCTTAGTAAAAAACTGACCCTATTCGTTGAAAATAGCCAAATTCTAAACTTTTTATGAACCTTCTTTCAATAATTAATAATTAATAATTCTGGTAAATTTAACAAATCACTTAGAAAAGAGTCATCACAAAGACAATCTTAGTTAACTTCGTTAACAAATTTGAATAATACCCCAGCTCCCAATATGTTTATGAAAATTGTTTGAATGATTTTGATTATTATAAATTTACAAAGGAACGTGGAAAATGAGCATCGAAAGACATTCTTAGTTCATTCCGTAAACAAATTACGCCTCTTCCTTGAAAAATAGCCAAGCTATAAATATGTTGATAAACACTTTTTAAATAATTAATAGCTGCAGATTTTCAAAGCATCAGAGAAAAAAATCATCGGAAAGATATTCTTAGTTAATTATGGTAAAAAGTGAAGCCTACTCGTTGAAAGAAAAGCAAACTCTTAATTTTTCAATTGAAATTCTTTCAATAATTAATAGTTCTTGTAAATTTACAAAGCAACATAGAAAAGAGTCGTCTAATGGACATTCCTAGTTGATTTCGAAAACAAATGAACTCGTGGGATAAACGTCAAACTCTTAATTTTCAAATTAAAATTGTTTAAATAACTAACATATCTTGTACATTTACAAACAAAATAGAAAATATTCATCGGACAGACGTTCTTGGTTGTCTTCGTAAACAAATTTACTTGTATAAAAAAGGAAAACATTTAATTCTTTAATTAAAATTGTTTAAATAATTAATAGTTCTTGTACATTTTTAAAGCAATATAGAAAAGAGTAATTGGATAGACATTCTTAGTTGACTTCAAAAACAAATTGATTCGTAGGATAAAGGTCAAACTTTTAGTTTTTAAACTAAAACTGTTTAAATAATTAACAGTTTCTGTAAATTTGCAAAGGAATATAGATAAGAGTCACCGGATAGACATTCTTAGTCGACTTCGTAAACAAATTGACTCGTAGAAAAAATGCCAAACTTTAAATATTTTAATTAAAGTTGTTCACATATTTAATAGTTTTTGTAAATTTGCAAATCAATATAGTAAAGAGTCATCGCATAGACATCCTTAGTTAACTCTGTAAACAAATTTACTTCTAGAAAAAAAAGGGCAAACGCTTAATATTTTATTTACAATTGTTTAAATAATTAATAGTGCTTGTAAATTTGCAAAGCAATATAGAAAAGTGTCACCGGATAGACATTCTTAGTCGACTCCGTAAACAAATTGACTTATAGAAAAAAGGCCAAACTCTTAATTTTTAAATTGAAATTGTTCACATAATTAATAATTTTTGTAAATTTACAAAGCAACATAGAAAAGAGTTAGTTGACTCCGTGAACAAATTGACTCATAGAAACTCTTAATTTTTTAATTAAAGTTCTTTAAATAATTATTAGTTCTTTTGTAAAGCAAAATAGAAAAGAGTGAGTTGACTCCGTGAACAAATTCAATCGTAGAAAAAAGTCAAACTCTTAAGTTTTAAATAAAAATTGTTTTAATAATTATTACTTCTTGCAAATTTACAACGCAATTTAATAAATTAAACGCATTCTTTAAAGAAGAGCCATTTATGACAATTGTTTAAATAATTACATTTTTTGAAGATTAAATGAATGCTAAAAGCCATAAATGAGCTATACTCGAAATCGGCACGATCGCTGTAACTTAATCGCTAGGAATGTTTACATCCAATTATGTAAACAGATCCCTCGAACCTGCCTGTTTCACTTTTCTATTACTCTATGGGAAGCTGCAACCAACTTTCAACTATAGGATAGCGGAATAATTAGTAATTTAATTATGTCAAATAAAATTAATGTAAATTTAAAACCAAACAGTTGCATATTCAATCAAATGTCTAAACTTTCAAGCAGAAAAAACCAATTATTAATAAAATAGTTGAAACTTTAACCAAATTGTAGGAATTTTAAGCCAAAACGAAGTAATTTTTCGAATTTTCAACAAAACTGTCCATTTTTCACCAAGAAAGATGTCTTTTCTACCTTAGAAGATGAAGTTTAAATTAAAAAAGCCGATTTTGTAACAAAACATTTAATTTTACCACCAAAATTAATTTTAAAAAAGAGTTGAATTTTTAACAAAAAGAAGAATTTAAAAACAAATATTTTTATTTTCAATCTCCGAAGACACACGTTCAAACAAAAACAGTGGAAATTTTAAACCAGAAACAGGATATTTTTTAGAAAACAAGTAAATTTTTAACTACAAAAAATATTTTTTGTACCAAAATGGAATCTTATGATGAATTAAAAAGAACAAGACAAATTCTTTAAACAAGAAGCCGAATTTTCAACTGAATAAATAAATTTTTTACTAAATAGTTGATTTTTCAAGTTATAAAAGATAAATTTTTCACCAAAAGTGGAATAGTTAAATTTTTATTAAAAAAATGATTCTTCAAAAGAAAAAAAGTTAATTGTCGACTAAATAGTTATATTTCACAAAAGTAATTTAGGATTTGACTACACAATTTAATAGTAAGTGTAAAATACTATTTTTAAATAAACAGTTAAATTATATAACAAGTTGTTTAATTTTCAAGCCAAAAAGACGAATTATTTACAAAAAAGTTACATTTTTTTATATTTTAACCGAATATTTTATTTTCAAATGTCAAAAAGAGGAAGTTACAAGCAGTTGAATTTTTACCTAAGTAAGATTAATTTTCAATTAAAAGTATAAATTTGCTAACAATAATCGAATGTTTACATTTTTAGTACATTCATTAATTTTAAACAAATAAAAAAAACGAGTATTGAACTAAATAGTTAAATTTTTAAACAAAGAGATGAATTTCCAACAAAAAGTTTAGCATTTAACCCAAAAAATGATTTGTCACGCAAGAAGTTTAATTGCCTCAAAAAGGAATATTAATTTTGCAACCGAACAGATAAATCTTCAATCCAAAGAATGCCTTTCTTAGAATAAATGCGTTTTTTAACCATATAATTCAATTTTCAATCAAATAGCAGTCTTTTTAACCAAAAATAGTTTGATTTTCTTATTTGGTTTAAAATTCAACTACGTGGTTAAAGGTTGAACTTTTTTGTCTTTTTGAAAAATGCATTTTTTTCTTAAATAATGATTTTTTGTTTTAAAAGTTCTATTATTTTATTTTTGAAAATAATTTTTCAAACTGTAAGTTTAAATATTCCGTTTTTAGTTAAAAATGTAACTACTTGGTACAAATTCAGTCTGTTTTGGTTGATAATTAAAAGATTTTCTCAAAATTGGTCTTTTTTTGTTTAGTTCAAATACTGTTCATTTCAAATTAAATCCTTTTTAATATGAACGTCATTTAATAATGAAAATACTCGGTTAGAAATTTGGTTTTTGTCGAAAAAATATTTCTTTTTTTTATCTGAAACTGTAACGATTACATTTTTGGTTGAAAATTTACCTTTTTTGTTCGAAATTCAATTATTTGAATTCCATTATTTTATTAAAAATTTTATTAAAAATTGATCTTTTTTATTTCAAAAATAAACTATTTTATTTAGAACTCATGTATTTAATCAAAAATTAATCTTCTTGGTAGAAAATTCATTTCAGTAAGTTAAAAATTCAACTATTTCTTGAAAGTTAAATTATTTCCTTAAAAATTCATCGGTTTCGTTGAAAAATCGTCCTTTTGGAATGCAAATTCTTTTTCTATGGTGAACAATTTATTTTCGTCGTTTGAAAATTAAACCCTCTTCTAAAAACTCGTCTTTTTGGGATGAAAATTAAACGATTGGGTCGAAATTTCAAACTTTGAATTTTTTCTCAATAATATTGGCCTAACAAAACAAAAAAGAGTTTTACCATAAAAGATGACATTTTAACAAAATACTTTAGATTTCCACAAAATAATTAAATTTCAAACTAAAAATTTGAATGGCAAAAAATGATAATAGTTGATATTTCATCCAAAAAAATAAAATATTATTTAAAAAAAAAATTAAGGCCAAAAAGACCTTAAATGTTAAACCTTGAAGCCAGAAGGCGAGTTTTCTGTACAGTAATTGAATTTTTAACCAAAGAAAATATATTTTCAGTGAGAAATTAGTTTTTAACCAAATATTTAAATTTTAAGCTAAGGAGAAAAACTCTCATTAAGAAATAACAGACCTTCAACAAAATAGTTACATTTTTATCCAAGAAAGATAAAATTTTTACTGAATGAGATGCATTTTTTGGTTGAAAAATACAAATTAAAAAAAATATATATATATGAATTTTTATTCAAAAAATATTTTAGTTTGACTTGGAAACATCAAAATATGAGTTTAAAACATGAGGTTTTCCTTAAAAAATACGTAAAATTTCAACCCTAAAAAAGTTCAACTGAAAAGTTGAAATTTCCACCGAAAAAGATTACTTTTTAACAAAATTTTGAAAATTTTAAACTCATAGTTAAATTTTTGTAAAAAAAAGAGATTCAATTTCTACTAGATCAGGCTGATTTTTGAAGGAAAATTAAAAAAGTTCAATTTTTATATGGAAAATATTTCAGTTCGACTTTTCGAAATCAAAATATGAGTATTAAATAAGGAGTAAATTTTCTACGAAAATACCTAACTTTTCAAAAAAACAGTTGAATTTTTAATTAAAAAATTTTTTTTTCAAATTCGGGAATTTTTAAACAATAAGTTGTATTTTAATAGTAAAAAAAGATTCATTTTTTTCATAAATATATTAATTTATGAATCAAAAAGACAAATTTTCAACAACAAAAATAGTTGAATTTTCATTCAAACAGGATCGTAGTTGACCTTTCAAAACTAAAATATGAATTTTAATCAAAAAGTAACTTTTCTACGAAAATAGTTGAATTTTCAAACCAAACAGTTGCATTTTTATTAAAAATTTGTAATTTCTACTAAAATAGATTAATCTTTTAACTAAAAAGGCCAATTAAAAAAAAAATTGGATTTTCGTCCAAAAAATATTTTAGTTTGACTTTTCAAACCCGAAATATGAATTTTAAATAAATAGTCAATTTTGTACGTAATAGGTGAATTTTCATAAAATAGTTAAATTTCTCAACAAAAAAGATGACTTTAACATCATTTTCGAAATTTCAACCAAATAAATTTTCAAAAAAATAGTTCAATTTTCATCCAAGAAGATTTTAATTGAGTTTTCAACGCCAAACTAAACATTTTAAGCAAATAGTAAATTTTCTACGAAAGTTTTTAAATTTGTACCCAACAAAAAAACAAAATTTCAACCAAACAGTAAATTTTTTAAACAAAAAGGATGACTTTTACCAAAATTGTTGAGTTTTTAATCAAACAGTTGCTTTTTTGTCAAAAAACCTGTAATTTCTACTGAAATAGATAAATTTTTAAATTAAAAAGACAAATCTGCGAAAAAATAATTGAATATTTATCCAAATAGATTTTAGTTTGACTTTTAAAAGCCGAAATATCAATTTGAGGCCACAAATAAATTTTCTACGAATTAAGCGAATTTTGAATAGAAGAGTTGAATTTTCAACCAAACAGTTGTATTTTTATTTAAAAAATCTGTGCTTTCTACCGAATTAGATGAATTTTTCATTTAAAAAGACAAATTTAAAAAAAAAGTTAAATATTCATCCAAGGAGATTTTAGTTTGACTTTTAAACCCTGAATTATGAATTTTAAACAAGTAAATTTTCTACGAAATAGGTGAATCTTCAACAAAATAGTAGAATTTTAAACCAAAAAGAAAGACGTTTTAACCAAATTGTCAAATTTTTAACCAAACAGTTGCATTTTAAATATATTAGATTTTAAATTGAAAAAAAACAAATGTTCAAACAGAAATAGTTGAATTTTCTACGCCAAAATAAGAATTTTAAACAAAAAGAAAATTTTCTACGAAAACGTTTAAGTTTTTTCACATCGAAATTGGAATAGTTTTATTGTCAGCTGGAAACTTTAATTCCAACCAAAAAAATAAAAAAGTTTTCAACAAAGTATTTAAATTTAGAACCACATTTAAAGTTACAGAAATTTCCTGAATTTTGCAAGAATTTCTCCTAAATCTCTGGTTTTTCCCTGGTCAATCAAATTCCCTGATTTATTCAAAAATTTTGTTGATTAGGTTCGTTCAATTTTCTCTTTTTGTTGAAAATTATCTTTGTAACCGAAAACTGAACTATACCATCTTTGATTGAAAATTTATATTTTTCAGATAAAAATTGAATCAATTGGTTAGAAATTCAACTAGTTAGGCGAAAGTTGAACTTCTTTTGAAAAAAGTATTTTTTTAATTGAATTATTTTTTGAAAATTCGTTTTTTCTAATTGAAAACAACTTTTAATAAACCTGAATTTTAACTATTTTCTTTTTGATTGAAAATGTATTTTGTTTGTTGAAAATTTAACTATTTTTTGACAGTTCATGTATGTTATTGAAAATTCTTCTATTTTGGAATAAAATTAATCTTCTTGCATAAAAAATTAGCTTTCTGGTTGAAAATTAAATTCTTTTGTTGAATGTGGAGCTCTATTTTAAAACAATTTTTCTTTTTTTTTGTCAGAGAAATAATCTTCTTAGTTGGAAATTGATAAGTTCCAATTACAATTTTTTTTCTAGTTAAATCCTTTTTTTATATAAACATTAACTAATACATGTTGAAAATTCATTTTTTGGGTAAAAAAATTAGCTCTTTCTTTAGTTAAAGATTCATCATTACCCTTCAATTTTCCCTGATCAATAACATTTTCTGACTTTTTCAAAATTGTTGTTGGCTAGTTTCGTTCTTCACTCATCAGGTTTTTTTGGCGCTCAAATTTAAATTCAAATTAAATTTCTGTAAACTTAATGCGAATTATCCAAAAATCACGTTCATAAATAATGACGCCCCCCCCCTCACTGATCACTTTTTACCATATTTTTTTCTGAGAATTGTCTGCTTGGTATGATTAATTAGTCGATAAAATAATTCGACTGGCATTGATTTTTGTAGTCTCTAGTACGAGGTCAACTCTTGAACCAAATGACAAGGATCTTCGGTTGGCGGATAAAAAATAAATTTTATTTATTGAAAATGAGCTTGATTCTATGAGTTTAGTATAGAGTATTCATCACACTTGGAGTATTCATATGCGATTTCGTATCGCGCATAAGGTCTTCGCTGCTCTTCACTCAAGCGATCGGACCTCGTGAGAGGTCGTTGGTATTTAAGAGTGATTATTGCGAACCCAACAGGTAAACGTTCGCTCAGACTTTTGCTTTTTCAAATGCACACAGCTCTGCTTGCCATGAACGAGGTCGCACGAAACCCGCAAATATTGATATCGACTCGAAATATCGAAGTACACATTATACAATATGCATCCATACATACACTCAATTATACATGCATGCATTTACACAAACATACATATACACTCATTGACAGATGCAAACTTTCGGAAGTTCTCTCATGTTTGCGAAGAAAAGCCAATTTTACACTCAGAGAAACACCAATTCTATAGTATTGGAAACACCAATACTATAGTATTGGTGTTTCTCTGAATATGTCTGTTTAAAAATTAAAAAATTTTCTTGAAATGAATTTTTTTATTCAATTCAGCTGTTGTTGTTTTAGAATAATCATATTTTTTAGTTTTTTGTTGAAAATT